>NW_027170235.1:25000-29061 GCF_036898095.1 Palaemon carinicauda | reverse complement strand
ATGGTCACGCCAGAGAGCAACTTGTTGAGCTCTTCGTCGTTGCGGATGGCCAATTGCAAGTGACGGGGAATGATCCTGGTCTTCTTGTTGTCACGGGCAGCATTACCGGCCAACTCCAAGACTTCGGCGGCCAAGTACTCCATGGACTGCAGCCAAGTAGACTGGAGCTCCAGCACCTACACGTTCAGCATAGTTGCCCTTGCGCAAAAGACGGTGGATACGTCCCACAGGGAACTGAAGTCCAGCCCTGCTGCTACGGGACTTTGACTTTCCCTTTACTTTGCCTCCCTTTCCGCGTCCAGACATGATGAGAGTTAGTTGTAGATCGTGCTGCTGTGACGAGCAAACTGGCGCTCCAAGTCGCACCTTAGCCCTTTATACCCTACTACCGGATTGAAGGCGCCAGCCAACCACCAATGACAATTCGGCTCACCCGTCGCTCAGCCAATGAAAAAAAACCAGCCACATTTTACAAACCAGCCAGTTCGGTATAAATAGCTAGAGGACGGGCTGCGCGGCGCCCAGTCACTCAATTAACGTAATGGTGACAGTCGAATGGTGTCCTTTTGCTTGGCGTGAACCAAAAAACCTTTCCTATTCCTTCCTGTCTCTTCCCGTCTTGAAATAACTCTACTACTATCTAATGTCGCATGAGGGTCTGCCCCTCTCTTTTATTCTTTCCCTGTACTTCATTTTCCCCCCCCTTTTTCCCTTCTCCTTTCCCATCCCAGGTACCTGCCCTCGGGCTATAAACTGGATTGTATCCAGGGGTACTTATCCTTTTCCCATATTCCCCACTTCCCTGTCCTCATCGTACTCGTACTCGCGGCATACTCTCTCGCTGACTGTATAGACGTGAACATGCCACCCAAGACTTCAGGAAAGGCTGCCAAAAAGGCAGGCAAGGCTCAGAAGAGCATTGCCAAGGGTGATAAGAAGAAGAAGCGCAGGAGGAAGGAAAGCTATTCCATCTACATCTACAAGGTCCTGAAGCAGGTCCACCCCCGACACTGGTATCTCTTCCAAGGCCATGTCTATCATGAACTCGTTCGTGAATGACATCTTCGAACGTATTGCTGCCGAAGCTTCCCGCCTGGCACACTACAACAAGCGCTCCACCATCACCTCCCGGGAGATCCAGACTGCTGTCCGTCTCCTGTTGCCTGGTGAACTTGCCAAGCACGCCGTCTCTGAGGGCACCAAGGCTGTCACCAAGTACACATCCTCCAAGTAAATTGTTCAAATTTCTTGGATGCTTGTGTGACTGGCAACTGGTTCTCCTCCACTAAAACCTCGGTTCCAATTTGGAAACCACAAACGCATTACTATAAGAAAGAATCTTGACAATGAATGAATGACTTATGCCCTCACGAATTGAATATTATTTCTACATGCCATCCTAATCATTCGGCAGAACACTTATTATTTCTTTAGTTGCAAATGTCAATATGTTGCCCATTAGAAAAAAAAGGAATAAACAAACACAGTCAGTATGTATGTATATAAACAAACAGATAGATTCATTTGTATTATCTATATTATATCTATCTATCTATCTATCTATCTATATCTATCTATCTATCTATCTATCTATCTATCTATCTATCTATCTATCTATCTATCTATCTATCTATCTATCTATCTATATATATATATATATATATATATATATATATATATATATATTCTATCTATCTATCTATCTATATTTTTCTTTTTCTGTATCTATTTCGATTTCTATCAAAATAGATAGATAGATAGATAGATATATAAATAATTCAATACATAAATGAATATATTGCGTGTATATATATATATATATATATATATATATATATATATATATATATATATATATATATATATATATATATTATCTATTATTTTTTTGTTTGGGTACTGGTTACGGAAATCAAAATGCCAACAGCATCTGGTGTTCCCAGGCGGTCACCCATCCAAGTACTGACCAGACCCAACGTTGCTTAACTTCGCTGATCGGACGAGAAGCGGTGTTTTCAACGTGGTATGGCCGTTGACGTGGAAATATAACTTGCAACTTGTATTTATAATCAATGTTTTCCTTTTTGACACCCAAAAAGTATTTTCATCTGTCTTTCACCGCCCTCGACATTCAACATTTATTATGATTGCTATTCCTAGTATAAATTAATCATTGAAATTATAATATACAATCCCAATTCAATCGATTCCTTCCAACCAAATCCACAAGACTAAAAAAAAACCTTTATTGATTCACATTGAATCGACGGGGGAAAAAAAAAAAAGAAAAGAATTTAATAACATCCTTTTCCAAATAGATTGATAGATAGATATAGGCATGCTTAATGTACTTGTTCATTGACTACAGAGCGACTTTATAATAAGGCTTATTCCTTTAGAGGGAGGGGCAAATAGGGTATTTCAGTGTCAAAAGATTCTTTCTTATAGAAGTGATTTGTGGACCTAAAAAGGTCCGGGTTTAGGTGAGACAAACAGTCCTCCTGTTGCAAGGATTGCAAGCAGGATTCTTGCTCGTCTGTAGGTCTTAGATAACCTTGCAAAGAAGGCATCTAACCGCCGAAACCGTACAGGGTACGGCCTTGGCGTTTGAGGGCGTAGACGACAATCCATGGCAGTGACAGTCTTCCTCTTGGCATGCTCGGTGTAGGTGACAGCATCCCTGATGACATTCTCGAGGAATACCTTCAGAACACCGCGGGTTTCTCGTAGATGAGTCCAGAGATACGTTTGACACCACCTCTGCGGGCCAGACGACGAATGGCAGGCTTTGTGATACCCTGGATATTATCACGAAGTACTTTACGATGACGCTTAGCGCCTCCCTTTCCGAGTCCCTTTCCTCCCTTGCCACGTCCTGTCATGATGCTGGTGTGTGAGCGAATGATACCCCCGGCCGCCGAGTTTTCAATATTTATAGGGCGTGTGCGTGCGTTACAGCAAAAGGAGGGGCTGGTTTCTTCAGGGTGTACCATTGAATGTTATTTTTCGATGGTTTATGTTGTAGAATTTGTGAATGTTTAGTTCTAAGTGTGTTGGATTGTGTTTGTGTTATTGGTTTGTGTATGTGAGTTTGTTTATTATTGTGTTGTTGATTTTATAATGAATATTTCTAATTGTTGAGCTTCACGTTCTGAGAATCGGCTTGTGAGTTCTGGCGAGAGACCAATGGGGAATGAGGATCGCTGTGACGTCACACTACTGTGCATTATTTTTCAGTTATCATAAATGTTTGTTGTGTGATTGTATGTTAGTTTGTGTCGACATTGTCATTATTTTGTTGTAGGTTTGTGGGGCCGAGTACATATTATTGGTTTGTGTGTATGTGTGTGTGTTTTGTTGTGTTTCCGATTTTATAGGTATTATTTCTTAATGTCGAGCTTCAGCATTTGAAAAACGGCTTGTGACTTCGGCCCACTAACCAATGGGGAGTGTAGATGCCTGTGACGTCACGTAGGAGGGTATAAAAGGCGAGAAATCGAGTAGGGAAAAATCATTTGCGTTTGTTCACTCAAATCGTAAGCAACAATGGCTCGTACCAAGCAGACCGCCCGTAAATCCACTGGAGGAAAGGCTCCCCGCAAGCAGCTTGCAACCAAGGCTGCTCGCAAGTCTGCTCCTGCTACAGGAGGAGTCAAGAAACCCCATCGTTACAGGCCTGGTACCGTTGCCCTCCGTGAGATCCGTCGCTACCAGAAGAGCACTGAACTTCTCATCAGGAAGCTCCCCTTCCAGCGTCTGGTGCGTGAAATCGCCCAAGATTTCAAGACTGACCTTCGTTTCCAGTCCTCTGCTGTCATGGCCCTTCAGGAAGCCTCTGAGGCTTACCTCGTCGCCTCTTTGAAGACACCAACTTGTGCGCCATCCACGCCAAGAGAGTCACCATTATGCCCAAGGATATCCAGCTGGCTCGCCGCATCCGTGGAGAGAGAGCTTAAGTTGTGACTTAACCCCTCACTCTAACAAAAATCGGCCCTCTTTAGGGCCCAAAATCTCTTTTTATAAGAAAAGTTGACATTGACAAATCAAACAAAACATTCCTT
>NW_027170235.1:10000-12500 GCF_036898095.1 Palaemon carinicauda | reverse complement strand
ATAACATTTATAAATTTTATGTGTGACTGTGTGAGTATGTGAGTAAAATTTTATAAAAAAGGAACAAAAAGGCCGTTTTTTAATTCCACGTAACTCAAGAACCATCAAAGTATGTCCAACATTTTCAGGCGTTGAATTTCGATAAAGATTTATAAGGGAAAAAAGAAACAGAACTTAACATAGAGATATTTCTGAATAGGGTTTAAGCATGGTGACATACTGTATATATCTACTACCGAATAGCATTAGTGGTCTCCCATTTATACATGATTCAACTTATAGGAATCTTTTCTTATTAATAATAGTAACATGTGGGTCGAGATATCGCAAAGGATAACGCCAGATAAAAAATCGCATGTTTTTTTTTTTTATTTTGAAACCGTAGTGAAGTCGAGCCTTCAGTGTTGCATAACATCAATATCCTGCAACTTTTTTCATATATAAGAAAGATAATAGCATTATACCCTATATTAAAACATATCACACCCTCAGTGGAAAGTCATAATCTTAACTTCCTTTTGGATTAAGATATAAAAAAGATAGAATAATAGAGGGCGAGGGATACATAATAAAACAGCTGTCTTCATCCACTGCTGCATAGGCATGCAGGGCCTCAGAGGAAGAATCAGTATTTCAAAGCTAGGTCATTTTAATTGAACAGTCTCTGAATTATGAGTCATCACCTTTTGAACGGTCATTTGAAGTCAAGCATTAAACAAGTAACTCTTTTTCCTCTCTTTTTCGACCCTAGTAAATTCATGAAAGCTGGAATTACCTTTTGACAATATTGCATGATGGAAATTTCTACATGCAAGGATGAAAGATCCTCGCTATAAAAATAGATAGAATACAACTGTTTAATCCATAATTTACTTTGCCTTAGACAAGGAAATTAGGTTAGGGAATATCGGTGTAGCATATATTCATTTTCTATTGTTCTTTTTTATGCGATTATCTGAGAATGATTTTGAGAATTGGTGTTTCAGGTGGATTTCAACATTCCCCTCTTGGTATAGTGGCAATAAATACTTAATTGCGTTCGATTCAAGATCGGATTTAGTTTAAACATGCATACCGAATACCTTCGTATAGTTCATTGTTTCTAATAGACTGCAATTTTTACGGAATATTTCTCACGGTACCTATTTTCGTTTTCATTTCGCAACATACATCTCTGATAAATGGGAAGAAAGGAGAATGAATGTCTTCCATAGTAACTGATTTGTACCGATATACTCAGCAATCAGAAACTGATGTAATACAATCTTAGTCTATATCCTTAGAAAAGGGTAAAAAAAAGGGTTGAAACCCCGGCGAAGAAATATTAATTTAATAATGATAAAAGTTATTCTCAATAAAAAGGTAAGAATAAGAACAGACGGCGTAGAATATATAAACAAGATCTGGCATAAATTCACTTACTTAGGAAGACTAATACACAACGTAAGCCTGAGTCCTTTTCCGTGTTTTGATTTCTTGTATTTCAAGGTCCTTCATCCTTTGAGCACCTATACAATCCTTCTTCGTCCGCCCCTGGGCGCCAAAATCCTATGCCTAAGCCAGTGTTGGTAACAGGATGATAGCGACGTGGCCCTCAGTCAACATGGAAAGGCTTTCATGGAAAAGAAGGCTCTCTCTCTCTCTCTCTCTCTCTCTCTCTCTCTCTCTCTCTCTCTCTCTCTCTCTCTCTCTCTCTCTCCTCTCTCTCTCTAAACAGCTCACATATCTCAGCTATTTCACCATTCTTTTATTTCCTCTTCAGAATTGCCTTAGAGATATTGTTCTTGATATAGTGAAACTTGACCTCTGCCGTTTATTTCATTTAACAGCCTTAAGGGGTTATTTGTGACTTTTGAATATTTATTTTCTTTCTTTATTGCTTACCATACATACGGAAGATAAAGTGTTTCAGCAGCTCAATTTTATTCTATTTTATTCTATTTTACTGGCTATAATGACTAACGGAAGATGTACGGGGGTTGTTTATCCTCTTACATCACATTTATTACATTCTGGGTAAATTTATGGATTTTAAGCTCTGAGGTGCAACTAGGGGGAAAACTCAGCAGCTAAAAGAAACTGGACTTGGAAACTGAAGGAGAGAGAGGAGGAAATGTAGGTGAATTACAAAGGTTAAGGTGTGAGCAGTCATGGATACATGAGACATTGTAAAAAAAACATTGAGTAATATCTAGAGTATGCTGCATGAGGGCGTACTGAGGACACTAAAACTTAACGTATTATCATTTGATATTTCATCTACGGCCACTTAGTAGCAAAACAATATGCATGGAAGAAACATATATTTCAAAAGTATGAATAAGCTGTCTTACGATTTATCAAGGTATAACGTTTGCCATTGAATTTCCCAACATTTCACGTTGATTATCAAAGAGTTTCTCTTGAAATATGGACCCATATATGGTCATATGCCTCAGGATTCCCAAAATCACCAAACCAAGTTAGATCACTATCACAAAAAATTCGACTACTATACTTC
>NW_027170235.1:0-5000 GCF_036898095.1 Palaemon carinicauda | reverse complement strand
CACTTTTAAACTTGTTTGTACCCCTTTTGTTCAACAGTTTTATAAAGAAGGATGAAATTTTGAAACAGGTTCCATTGTGCTTTGTCCTAATGTCAAGAAGAAAGAAAAAGGACTACGTAGCTGTCCTAAAAAAAAAAAAAATCACTGAGTTAACACCAACATCAGTTTGTGAGGTTGCTGTGGATTTTGAGAAAGCACTATGGTTGGCAGTGCGAGTGTGCCTTTCCGAGGTTTCCATTCATGGCTACTGGTTTCACTGGACCCAAGCAGTGTACCGAAGAGTAAAAACACTAGGTCAACAAAATGCCTATATTAATCAACTCGCTGTAATACAATTCATTAAGCAGTTAATGGCGCTCCCAAACTTACCTCCATCACATATAGAGCCAGCTTTTCGCCATATCACTGGCCAGCCACTTCCTGATCAACGATTAAAAGATCTCATTACTTACTATAATAAAATATGGATCAGGAATGAGATGCATCTTCCACATTCTTGGAGGTGTTGCAAACGCCCTATTCGGCATGTAGAAGGGTGGCACCATGCGATTAACAGAGTAGCAAAAACCAATTCAATTAACATGTACTTCTTAATTAGTATTCTCCATGATGAAGCCAATAGAATTACCATCATTGTAAAACTAGTTAATATTTTTTTTCAGCATTAACTATTCATGGTGAAGTATAAATTTCCATAATCATTTGGTTTTGCTTGATGTATACCCAGTATCAATAACTTCCTTTGAACTCTTTCAATAAGGATGACTTACACTACACAGTAGAAAAGGCCAGAGAAGAAATATATAAAATAATATTCACACATACTATAAATATTGTATATATGTGTACCATGCATCTATATATATATATATATAATATATATATAATATATATATATATATATATATATATACATATATATATATATATTATATATATATATATATATATTATATATATATATAGTATATATATATATATATATATGTATATATATATATATATATATATATATATATATATATATATATATATATATATTAGTAGTTTCTAGTCCACTGCAGGACAAAGGCCTAACATATGTCCTACTCTCGTCTATGGATGGTCTTGCTATGCCAATCTATACCAGAGTATTTTCTTAGTTCGTCAGTCTATATTTACACAGATATATATATATATATATATATATATATATATATATATATATATATATATATATATATATATATATATATATATATATGAATCAGATTGTATGAATCAGATTTAGGTCGAAATCTCGGATTTTGTCTGCAGCCTCAGCAGCTGCATGCACCTTTTTAGCTCTTGATTGTGATGTAGAAGATGATGTTGGGCGTGGGGCTGAGGTAACCTGCTTCAAAGCTGATTTTGGTATTCCAGGAAATATTGATGGAGGTTGTTTGGATCGCTTGCCACCCATAACTGACACCCATTCACAATTAAAATGTGTTCACAAATATATATCTCCTTCAAGCATCTCAAGCTTTCTTTCTCATTCGGCATTGCCAATATCCATCTCTCCCTCTCCTCAGGATCTTTTGGGAAGGATATGACTTTTACATAAGGTGTCCCATCATAGTTCCCTTTACAACCAAAGTAGCTACAGTGACGTGGCATATTGTGAGATCACCAGCTGGACCGTTTCTATAACAAAAAACAGAAACAAAACACATTAGTCAGTGAGATTTGAACAGAAAATGGGATTTGCATAGAAAACGAGATAAAAACAGGAAAAGTTGTGGAGCAAAATGATCTTAAAATTTGAAAATGCATAACATATGTCAATTTTTTAAAAAATCAGGCATGAAGTCTCTCAGACTCAAGTTAAAAACCCCGAGGTCCTGACGTTCCAGTCCTTCCTTAAAGGAGTCTATGATATATATATATATATATATATATACTGTATATATATATATATATATATACTGTATATATATATATATATATATATACTGTATATATATGTATTTATATATATATATATATATATATATACATATAGAACATGATATACAGATGATTAGTTAGGATATGAAGGATTATTGAATGTCATTACAGAAAAATTTTAAACTAAAATTCAACACTGGTTGTAAGGGTAGTTAAAATCATCGTAATTATCATTTCCAAGTTTAAAAATACTCTTCGATAAACAATCTTTAAACCTGTATCCCTTTATCCAAGCCAGTCACCAATTTCTATCTCACTAAGGGGGATGGTTGCAATCCACAGGTAAGTTATATGTATAGATGTGAACTATGATAGTCCATAATTCATATGTAGGTGTCGGTTTTTCGAAATATGTTATCCTAGCATTGATTGTTTTTTTTAAACCTATTGAAGGTCTCCAGGGATAGTAGATCTGTTATGAATTTTAAGGAGTCTGAGTGATGTTTTTTTTTTTTTGCAAATATATTTCAAATCAAACGATTAATTGGTTTGGTACATAGAAGCATATTTTCTCATAACCTAAGAAAATCTTATCTTAGAATGTTAGATTTCCATAGGAAATATATATATATATATATATATATATATATATATATCTTCGGTGAGGGCAGCAACAGCCAGTAATGAACACAAATTTCATGGTATGGATAGGGAAAGAGTAGTTCAAAATGTCCTTTTTTATTATTCCCAACGTTTCGCTATTCTTAATCACATTGTCCAGGGCTAAAAATAAAACATATACAAAAGAATTAAGAAACAGTTAAATTTTTTTACAAATTCATTCAAAACTATAAAAACCAGTTAAGACTTAAATGAAAATTAAAAGGAAAAAGTGAATAAATAAATATATATACATCAGACAAAGTAGTGGAACCAACCTCGCAGAAGCGTAGTGAGAAACTGAATGCCAACAAGAGTTAGAAAACAAACCAAAGAAAACTATGACAAATACAACTGAATAGAAGAAGCTTGGGTATTTAACGACGGAACTAGTCGTTTGATCAATATGGATTCAAGAAGAGGTAAGTCATGGTTATTTGACACGTGACCAATGATGGTAAAATCTTTGTTTCGATATTTTGTTTGCACATTTTAGCATGAATCCGAATGTTAGAATGTTCAGGGTTGGATATTCTGCAACCAGTTCGATAGCTAACACCTCTATGGGAATCAATTCTGACCTTTACCAACCTCTTGGTAGATCCTACGTAGGTCCCAGAGTTACACTTTGGGCAATTATATTTATACACATCACCAGAGGACATGTAAGGACTCAATCGATCTTTGAAGTGGAAAAGCGAGCCAATAGTGAGAGGGGTTCTTAGGGATGAGTTTAACTTCCACAGCTGGGAAGTGTTGTTGGATAATTTCTGTAAACTTTTTCTTTAGGAAATCCTCATGAAGAAAAGGAAAACTGGCATAAAATTTTAGTTTAGGAACTTTAAGTGTTTTTGGAGTCTGATCCAACTTGTCATTCAATAATCTATTAAGAAGTTTAAAAATTATTTTGGGGGGGAAACAGTTTTTCTTAAAATATTCACATAGATAAATAATTTCAATATGGAAAGATACCCAACTAGAGGTCAAAAGGAATGCTCTTATATATATATATATATATATATGATATACATATATATATATATATATATATATGTATATATATATATATATATATATGCATATATATATATATATATATGCATATATATATAAATATATATATATATATATATATGCATATATATATA
The DNA here is from genome assembly GCF_036898095.1 of Palaemon carinicauda. Taxonomy (NCBI): domain Eukaryota; kingdom Metazoa; phylum Arthropoda; class Malacostraca; order Decapoda; family Palaemonidae; genus Palaemon; species Palaemon carinicauda. Next base: position 1,284 of record NW_027170235.1, on the reverse strand, counting down.
TCTATATATATATATAATATATATATATATTTCGGTTGGGATAAAAGAAAGAGTATATATATTATAAAAAGGATTTTATAAAAAGCTTCACCGCCAGAATCTAGTTAATATTTTATAAAAAAGAAAAAAATAACAAAATAAATCTTTATGCTACTATTGTAACCCTTAAGGTAATCATAAAGTTTTGGTTGAAAAGGATATTGGTTATAATGAGATTGAATGAAAAAAAAAAAAAAAAAAATATATATATATATATATATATATATATATATATATATTTGGGAGGAAAGATTAGAAAAATATTGGATAGACAAACATTTTTTCAGAAAAAATAACAATGTATCCGTCCATGATGAATAAGAATAACATTTTAGAAAGACATTGCCTTAAACTATTACATACATTACTTATATCTAGGGTTTCATTCTGAAGAGATGTCATAAAAGATCTATAATTTACTTAAACAAATTTAATAATGATTACGGGTTATATTTAGAGTCAATGGAAAAAATGCAAAATATCTAGCGTTTAGTTTACTATCAAAATCTTAACTATGAGTATGAAAGGCTCCTTCCTCCCCGTTTATTCTTTTGCAGTGATATATTAACTATAAAAGAACGATAGGTGAAGGTAAAATAATGAGATATTAAAAATAATTGATGTAAAAAGCTCATTGGTAAAAATAAGTATGCTGTTCAGAGACAGAGAGGTTTTAAAATTCCCCATTCTTCACGAAGGGGGTTGATATTGGAGTCCTTGTATGTGGTGCGGTATTCCCTATCAATGGTGAGGAAAAGTCCAAGGATCGCTGGTTCATTTAGACGGACGTATGGAACCCTGTTTCGGTGCATTTAACCAGGCCATCCATGAGGTGGAGTCGTATATCATTGCTGTGTCCTAGCATGAAATGTATGTAGATGCACTCGCTCAAATGTTTAACGAAGTTCCTTGACGTCCCAAAAGGCAGTATTATTATTATTATTATTATTATTATTATTATTATTATTATTATTATTATTATTATTACTTCCTAAGCTAAAACCTTAATTGGAAAAGCAGGATGCTATAAGCCCAGGGGCTCCAATAGGGAAAATAGCTCAGTGAGGAAAGGAAACAGAGAAAAAGAAAATATTTTAAGAATAGAAACGAATTTAAAATAAATATCTCCTATATACACTACAAAAAACTTTAACAAAATAAGCGAAAGAGAAATGATATAGAATAGTGAGCCAGAGTGTACCCTCAAGCAAGAGAACTCTAACCCAAAACAGTGAAAGACCATGG
>NW_027170234.1:22500-29062 GCF_036898095.1 Palaemon carinicauda | reverse complement strand
TGTGGACTTTTTCATTCCTATTATGTTCGTTTTCTGAAAACTTGCATCAATAATTAGGTACTGTTTCTCTTTGGTTGGTAAGGAAGAGCTGACCACAAAACTACGGTAACTATGAAACTATTTCTTTCAATAAACTTTTTTATTTTTTTATCAATCGGTTTATTTTGAAGAGTTTCTCTGCCATTTAATCCAAATGATAATAATAGTAATAATAATAATAATAATAATAAGGCTGATAGTGGCTTTAATATCCATTATGTTACTTAAGTAATATAAGGAACTCTTTTTGAAAGAAAAGTGCGTTAACTTTCTATAATAAGTCGAAGAAAGTTGGATTCTGTTAGACATGTAGTAAACAAATCCTGTTTCCTACATTTGCCTTGTTATACAATTGTGTGTCCGTCTAATTCAGGTCTTCGTCATGATCACAACGATATAACCAAAAAAAATGTCTGGGTCGATTTTAAACAAATGCTTTTAGACCTATTTTCAGTAAGTTATACCCATATAATTCCTTCTCATGCCTATTTCAATAAGCGCACATTATCTCTCTCTCTCTCTCTCTCTCTCTCTCTCTCTCTCTCTCTCTCTCTCTCTAATCGGGAAGTTGAATCAGTAGAACTTCAAAAGTTCAAACTCGCAGCAAACGTTTTTATGTTGAACAGACTGATATGAGTCCTTTTATAGTTTATATATGACATATTTGTTTTCATATTACTATTTTTAAAATTAATTTTTTCTCATCGTTTATTTGTTTCCTTATTTCATTTCCTCACTGGGCTATTTTTCCCCTGTTGGGGCCCTTGGGCTTATAGTATCTTGTTTTTCCAACTAGGGTTGTAGTTTGGCTAGTAATAGTAATTATGGGTACATTTGTCTTATTGTGGGGGTGGTATTTTATTTGTATACTGTATATGGTTTTAAAATTTACTATTTTAAAACTAATAATGTTTAATATATCTTACAGATTCTGACTCATTTATTTAGAACCGTTTTTATCCTAATTTTATGAGTTTATCCTGAGAACAACCTTCGTGTGTCTCAATACTTTAATAGGTACTCTTTACATCTAGATGTTTATAAGTTAACAATTTAGAACAACTCTCTCTCTCTCTCTCTCTCTCTCTCTCTCTCTCTCTCTCTCTCTCGTTTTCGAGGGGCTCAAATGGTAGAACTCGGGTCGCATACAAGTTGTGAACATGTTCGTATCGCAAGACAGGTCGTTATCATGTTCTGTCTCCTGTCGTTCATTTTCTATCTGTCTGGTTCGCGTATATATGAAAGTGGAACTTCAAACTTCCATCGCATATTTATATGTTTAACACGTTGGCATAAGTCTTTCTTCATAGTTTATATATGAAAAATCTATTTTGAGATTGTTACTGACCTTAAGATGTGTTATTTTCTTGATGCAATACTTTTAACTTAGGTTATTTATTTCATTTTCATCGCTGGGCTATTTTCCATGTTGGAGCCATTTTAGAACTTATAGCCTTCTGCTTCTCCAACATACGTTTATAGATTAGCTAGTAATAATACAGTTTTTATAGTTTACACATGATAGATTTATTTTATTGTTATTCTTAAACTTTTCTTATAGTATATTTCCTTATTTCCTTTCCTCACTGAGCTGATTTACCTGTTGTGGAACCCTTGGGCTTATAGCATCTTGCTTTTCCAACTAGGGTTGTAGCTTAGCTGATCTGAGCTATTTTCCCTATTGGACCACTTGTATTTATAGCATCTTGCTTTTCCAACTAGGGTTGTAGCTTAGCAAATAATAATAATAGTAATGATAATAATATCTCTCCCCCTTATAGAAAATTTATAATATAAACAAACCAAGAGTCTAATTGAACTGTGGCTTTCTTCCTTTAAGGGCAGAGTAAATTTAAACTCGAGTTGGCCGTATGTATGTAACTCGTAATAATATACTTGTTCATTGTGACTGATTACTCACAATTTGTTATTCATTGACTCTTTAAGATACGTAAATCGGTAGCGAAATTAGTCTATTTTTGTGTGCAATGTCCCTTTAGCCCATATGTAGCTCCACCCACTTTGTAGGCTTCGTCTTTATTTCCTGTTTTCGTCTTGCTGTCCAGCCTGTAATCCTTCACTTCGTGGTACAGTAGGCAGAGATTCCCCACCGTAACCTGTTGCTACAGGAGGCGGCATTATTAAAGGTTTAAAAGTCACTCATGAATGTCAGAGGCAAGGGACAGTGACATTGCCCTATCAAGCAGGACAATGCCCTAGAGGCTAACCATATTACGTATGATCAGCGGCCAAGCCCCCTGTCCAACCAAGCTAGAACTAAGGAGGGCCAGGCACTGGCTGCTGATGACTCAGCAGGTAGACCTATATGCTCCCCCAAACCCCGTACCCTAGCTCTCAAATATTGTGAGGTTGCAGTGACCAAAGGAACTAACGAGTATGAGCGAGATTCGAATCCCAGTCTGGCAATCACCAGGCAAGAACGCTACTTCCAGGCTAACATCATTATTATTATGTAGGAGTTACGGTTTTGCATGGAGAATAATTCAATTCTATATTACAATTTTCCTTTTATTTTAGTCTACTGAGTTCTAATGGTATGTAGTCACACACTTTTGTTACTCCATTGGTGGGGAGTAGGATTGGATTAAGTGCTGAACACATCAGATGGTTTTGAATTGATAGGAGCGAAGTCCCAAGGGAAGTGATAAATTATCTCTCTCTCTCTCTCTCTCTCTCTCTCTCTCTCTCTCTCTCTCTCTCTCTCTCTCTCTCTCTCAAGGGATTTTTGAATCTGATTCTATACGGGTAATGATGTATTACAATGTGTGTGGGGTAAAAGTGTGAAATGTTCATATATGGCATTTAGAATTTGTCATTTGCAAGGTTTGGGAATTGTATTAGTAATATCCATGGTTCTCGTCTGCTATTTTACTAAGCTGTATATGACTCTCGTAATTAGAAGATAAATTCCTTATTGTTATTGACTTTCGTTTAGACGACAGCAGCTATCACCACAGGCTTCTATTGACATTTAGCCTCGCAGTTGAAAGAAAGATTTGGAGTCCCTTCAGGCGAGGATAACGTTCTATGTTTATGCTGGGATTGACTTGATTATTTTGTATAGTTTTCTTTCGATTTTTGCCAACTTTTGTCCCTTTCTAAACATGTTTTGCGCTTTGAAGCTTTTCCCACTTTGGAGTTGTAGAACTCCTAATAGTAAGCAGCTCTTCTAGGAGGACGACACTCTAGAATCATACCATTGTTCTCTAGTCTTGGGTAGTGCCATAGCCTCTGTACCATGGTCTTCCACTGTCTTGGGTTAGTGTTCTCTTGCTTGAGGGTACACTCGGGCACACTATTCTATCTTGTTTCTCTTCCTTTTGTTTTGTTAAAGTTGTTATAGTTTATATAGTAAATATTTATTTTAATGTTATATACTGTTCTTAAAATATTTTATTTTTCCTTGTTTCCTTTCCTCACCGGGCTATTTTCCCGGTGGGGACCCTGGGCGTATGGCATCCTGCACTTCACCATCCTTGTGAGCTAAGGATGGGGGTTTTTGCTGAGCCTATAGGTCTAATTTGTGAGTCGTCAGTATCCATTGCCTTGCCCTCCTTGGTCCTAGCTAGGGTGGTAAGGGGCTTGCCTTTGCCACTCATGAGATACCTTTAAACCTTTTGGTCTTTTCCATCTACGTCTTTTCATCTTTCCTGCTCTCTCTCTCTCTCTCTCTCTCTCTCTCTCTCTCTCTCTCTCTCTCAGTATGTTGTAATGGCCTTCTTGTTAACATAACACGTAATGTATTTACCTGGCTTGATTTGTTAAGTTTTTTATAATTTTCTGTTTTTATTGTTATCTTATTGTTAAAGTCACTTCGTGGTTATACTTCCTAAGATGCGGAACACACACAACCGTAATCCAAAGTTTCATGTTATCCATTTCGGATATTAAAGGAATGAGTCAAACAGAAATGATGAAAAAAAAAAAGGTGTCATTAACGAAGTAGTCAAATTACTTCTGGGCTTATAATCCACCTCTGGTTAATCTGGTCTCCCTCAACTACGGGTTCCTGAATCCAGTCATTAAATCCTACTTCACCTCCTTCCTAGCTGCCCCTTCACTCCATCCCCTTCCAATAACTGCCCCCCCCACCCCCCACAATCTGCCCAAAAGCAAGAAACCTTTTTGCCACAGGCCGACTTATTCTACAATCTTCAATCACTTAGATTTTATTAGCGAATGATCTTGATTTGAAATAGCATGATTCTTTTTTTATAATTGTGCATCATTGAAAATAGTCTCGAATCTTGGTCTGTTTGGTTTTGGTTTGAAGTTATTGCAATGTCTTAACTCCAGAGTAGATGTATGTTCTTCAGACGATTCTTCTGACTATTGATAAAGGATTTTATAAACAACTTAACTACCACCATGTTTATCGAGGCGGTTATAAATTTAGGTTTTGTATCTGAATATTATATTGTATATACAGTATATAATATATATATATATATATATATATATATATATATATATATATATATATATATATATATATATATATAAACTGCTTTTAAAAACTTTAAAAGTTTTCCCCTCATTGAAAGTCCATTTGTAATGAAAGACAATCTTTAATTGATCGTATTTGCAGTTTCATCTTAAAAATTCTCTCTCTCTCTCTCTCTCTCTCTCTCTCTCTCTCTCTCTCTCTCTCTCTCCTCTCTCTCTCTCTCTCTCCTGAATTGAAATTTGGTTGTTATTACCAAGACAATTTGACAATTTAAAGCTGGCTATATAGTCAGTTATGATATGATCTAATGATAATAATAATAATAATAACTACTGTCTCAATGAACTTCGTTAAGAACAACAGGAAAAATTCATTTAAAAATTAACGCCACTGAGGGAGCAATTACTTTCAACCAAACTTATTATTATTATTATTATTATTATTATTATTGTTATTTGATGTCCAAGGAACTGTTCAGGGTAACATTATTACGAAATATATAAAGCCAGTAAAAGAAAATAAACATAGATACCAAATTTCCTGTTCGACACCATCATTCACGCACCAGCCAAGTGTGACTATTTTACATGCGTCATAAAACTACAGAACTGATTTTCGAGGGCGAAAATAGCAATTTTGTTTAGAACCAAAGGATTTGATTGAGATTTGGTTAGTGGAGAAGAGGAGCAGTGTTCTTTGGGGTCTCTCTCTCTCTCTCTCTCTCTCTCTCTCTCTCTCTCTCTGTCCCCGAACCAGATTACGAACTTTTGCTAGCAATCTCCCTAATGCAAACTATCAGTATCATTCGGCATATCTCTATAATTATAACGAATTCCGTCTTATTTAACACATCTAAATCATTCTCATCACCCTAGTCCTTTTCATTCCATTATATCTACGACTCTATTCCCTTTCCTTATTCTGCTTATTCAACGGCCACCTTCCTCCCTTCACCAGCCTCAAGAATCTATTTTTAGCTACTGGCAGCCAACGTCTCCTGACAACCCCCTCCGTCCCCCATCTCCTACCTTCTCCCCTGAGTGTCCACCCAGGCTACCTCCACACTCCCTCCCCCCACCTCCATTACCACCTGTTTCTATGTCTTTATTCAACTGCGTAATAATTCTCTCTCTCTCTCTCTCTCTCCTCTCTCTCTCTCTCTCTCTCTCTCTCTCTCTCTCTCTCTCTGTGTTTATGCTGTATTGCAATTGTTAGGTTTTATTTTTTCAACTTATCGGTTGATAGGTAGTATTTCAAGGCAGTTGTATTTTATCCTAAGCTGCTGCTGTGATTCCAAGTGTTTTACCAGACAAGAGACTAGTTACTGTCGTGCCTTGAACTTCCTTTATGCATATGCTGCAAATATGTTTGTGTGTGTTATATATATATATATATATATATATATATATATAATATATATATATATATATATATATATATATATATATATATATATATATATATATATATTATATATATATATATATACACATACACACTGTTAGGAGTATTGAATTTATATAGATAGGGTATTTTTGTAGTGTGGATTGTATGTATATATATATATATATATATATATATATATATATATATATATATATATACACATATGTATATATGTATATATATATGTTTATACATATTATACATCCACATACATATACACATACACACTGTTAGGAGTATTGAATTTATGTAAACATGGTATTTTTGTAGTGTGGATTGTATGTATATATATATATATATATATATATATATATATATTATATATATATATATATATATATATATATATATATATATGTATATATATGTATATATGTTTATACATATATATGCATCCACATACACACTGTTAGGAGTATTGAATTTATGTAAACATGGTATTTTTGTAGTGTGGATTGTAAATGTTTTGTAGTTCATATTTTTCCCGTGTCTGTGTGTGTGTGTTGTCCTTGCAGGGTGGTTTGGTGTTTGTATTCCTCAGTCCTTGGATGGTTTACTTCGGCCATTGGAGCGCCACCAGGGATTGAGATTTCTTGTATTTTTGTGTTA
>NW_027170234.1:0-17500 GCF_036898095.1 Palaemon carinicauda | reverse complement strand
TCAATAAGATTAGCATTTGATGCAAAACCGTGCTAATACAGGTTGTGTTAGACCTTGTCTCTCGAGGTCTCCCATTTATATCTTTAACTGTCCTAATTCCTCTCAGTTAATGGACGTTTTAATATAGTTTTAGGTCTTGGTCCGTATTGCAGAAGTACGAATGATGGAAAGTTTTGTATACCCAAAATAGTACGTTGCTTCCGTATAGATTTCCAGCAAGTTCAACAATTCATATCTGGGTCAATGCTTACTTCAGGCAGACTATTTTCTTGTTTAATTCACTGTATCAGATAAAATTACCATCTTGGGTTATGCATAATACAAGATAAACAGCTATTTATGAATGTAGGCTCATCGATTGTCACTTTCTTTTATGGTAATTTTTTCAATAAGTACTAAAGGGGAAGTAAATAACCATTATTCTAATGTACTTGTACAGTGTACAGTAAGTCCGTCCTTTTAGTCTGTTCCTGTACTCTTACAGTGTACAGTGCACTGATAAAAAACAGTAATTTTAATCGGAAATCCACCATTAAAACATACTGTTTGTAGCGGTTAAATAAAAGCGACAGTAATTTTACCTTACTTCGTTATCAATGATAGGGTTAGACTTTTACGTCAATATATCCAGTTTTAAAACGGTAGAAATTCGGTAATAAAAGTTGCCCGACAATTACCGTATTTTAATGGAAATTTTTAAGTGCGTGTCGGACCTACTGGCAATTTATGAACAACGGTTGCTTTCATCATCTTTGTATGGGTACCATGTTGTCATTCTTCCAGTTTCCTGGAAAATATTCAGTGATGTAGCTTGTGGGTGTATCTCCGCTGTTAATGTCTGTCTCTCTCTCTCTCTCTCTCTCTCTCTCTCTCTCTCTCTCTCTCTCTCTCTCTCTCTCTCTCTCTCTCATATGAGTGTATTTACGGTCCTGCAACCTACTAATAGTATTGATAAATGTTGTAATGTGTCGTTTCCTATAGATAATTACTACGTCATTTGTTTTAGATTAGTGTTGGTTGGTTGGTTTGTATTCATTCATTTGGAGCATATAGCTCGAAGCTGGGTCCAGCAAGGCCATTCAGTCTCCAGGTACGACCGTGGGGGGAAAACCCCACAGTTACACTGTTAGATGCTGCAGAAACCTGGCGTAGTGCCTACAGTGTACCTGTGAAGTGGACTGAATAGTTCGTTGTTTCCATGTCATTTTCATGCAAGGTTTTTTCCTATTGTTTTTTTTTCCTATTTCAAATAGACGAATTTCTTGTACAGTTTACTATTATATCTGGTGTAATTACTTTGTTCTGTTATGTTTGATAAATTATTATTATTATTATTATTATTATTATTGCTGGACATATTAGGATATAGTTTTGGGTATTGACTTATTCTGTGTACCATGTTCTTCCACTGTCATGGGTTAGTTCTCTTGCTTGAGGGTATACTCGGGAACACTTCTATCTTATTTCTCTTCCTCCTGTTTTGATAAAAGTTTTTATAGTTTATATAGGAGATATTTATTTAAATGATACTGTTCTTAAAATATTTGAATTTTCCTTGTTTCCTTAACTCACTACACTATATTCCCTGTTGGGGCCCTTGGGGCTTATAGCATCCTGCATTTTCAACATGGGATGTAGCTTAACAATAAATAATAACCTCATCAAGTGAGACTTCATTGTTGTAAGCATCGGAATATCCTGTACAGGGCATTTTTTATGGTATTTGACGTTCGTCTTATTCGGGGAGTCCTTAGTAAGGCTAGCTTGTTCTTTTAGATGGCAGCTGTGCATTAGATTCCTTTTGTAAAGTGTTTTGTGCTAGTTTTTTGGTTACGGTTCAATACAGTTGTCATATAAAATCTCTCTCTCTCTCTCTCTCTCTCTCTCTCTCTCTCTCTCTCTCTCTCTCGTGGTTTGTGTCTTGTCATTCACAACCTCGATTATGCATTAGGTTTGATCTGCCACTTGAGTCTCTTCAATATGCGTTGCTTCTAACTAATATTTTGAAATGTCTCAATGTCAACGCTTGTAATTATGGGATTGTTGTTAGCTCAAGGTGAAAGCATTAATATCGGGCACGCTTGCCTTCAAAGGCTTTCGGTATCTGTACTTCAATGCAAGTAATTTTTAAGGGTTTCATTTTTCTTAAACATTCCCAATGTAAGCTTGATCAAGTTCCTCTTCAGTATTCCTTCACATACTTCGATGGGTGATCCACACAGTATGTCCCAGCCCTTACGTTCTGTCCATCAAATTTCACACGTCCCTCTATCCAAGTTACTTAAAATACTCTTCATTGTAATACTGCTGTACTTATGGTTCGTTTCTGTACTTTTGGTCCGTTTGTGTACGTTTGGTTTGTTTCCATACTTTTGGTTCGTTTCTGTGCTTATGGGTCGTTTTTGTACTTTTGGTTATCTGCTGTACTTTTGGTTAGTTGCTGTACTTTAGGTTAGTTACTGTACTTTTGGGTTCGTTTCTGTACTTTTGGTTTGTTACTGTAATTTTGGTTAGTTGCTGTAGGCATACTGTTGGTTAGTTGCAGTACTTTTGGTTAGTTTCTGTACTTTTGGGGTCGTTTCTGTACTTTTGGTTTGTTTCTGTAATTTTGGTTTGTTTCTGTAATTTTGGTTAGTTGCTGTATTTTAGGTTAGTTGCTGTAGGCATACTTTTGGTTAGTTTCTGTACTTTTGGTTAGTTTCTGTACTTTTGGTTAGTTTCTGTACTTTAGGTTATCTGCTGTACTTTTTGGTTATCTGCTGTACTTTTTGTTTGTTGCTGTACTTTTGGTTCGTTGCTGTACTTTTGGTTAGTTGTTGTACTTTTGGTTTGTTTCTGTACTTTTGGTTTGTTTCTGTAATTTTGGTTAGTTGCTGTACTTTAGGTTAGTTGCTGTAGGCATACTGTTGGTTAGTTGCAGTACTTTTGGTTCGTTTCTGTACTTTTGGGTTCGTTTCTGTACTTTTGGGTTCGTTTCTGTACTTTTGGTTTGTTTCTGTAATTTTGGTTAGTTGCTGTACTTTAGGTTAGTTGCTGTAGGCATACTGTTGGTTAGTTGCAGTACTTTTGGTTAGTTTCTGTACTTTTGGTTAGTTTCTGTACTTTAGGTTAGTAGCTGTACTTAAGGTTAGTTGCTGTACTTTTTGGTTATCTGCTGTACTTTTTGTTTGTTGCTGTACTCTTTGGTTCGTTTCTGTACTTTGGTTCGTTTTTGTACTTTTGGTTCGTTTCTGTACTTTGGTTCGTTTTTGTACTTCTGGTTTCTTGCTGTACTTTTGGTTGGTTGCTGTACTTTTGGTTGGTTGCTGTACTTTTTGTTTGTTGCTGTACTTTTGGTTCGTTGCTGTACTTTTGGTTAGTTGTTGTACTTTTGGTTTGTTTCTGTACTTTTGGTTTGTTTCTGTAATTTTGGTTAGTTGCTGTACTTTAGGTTAGTTGCTGTAGGCATACTGTTGGTTAGTTGCAGTACTTTTGGTTCGTTTCTGTACTTTTGGGTTCGTTTCTGTACTTTTGGGTTCGTTTCTGTACTTTTGGTTTGTTTCTGTAATTTTGGTTAGTTGCTGTACTTTAGGTTAGTTGCTGTAGGCATACTGTTGGTTAGTTGCAGTACTTTTGGTTAGTTTCTGTACTTTTGGTTAGTTTCTGTACTTTAGGTTAGTAGCTGTACTTAAGGTTAGTTGCTGTACTTTTTGGTTATCTGCTGTACTTTTTGTTTGTTGCTGTACTCTTTGGTTCGTTTCTGTACTTTGGTTCGTTTTTGTACTTTTGGTTCGTTTCTGTACTTTGGTTCGTTTTTGTACTTCTGGTTTCTTGCTGTACTTTTGGTTGGTTGCTGTACTTTTGGTTGGTTGCTGTACTTTTGGTTAGTTGCTGTAGGCATACTGTTGGTTAGTTGCAGTACTTTTGGGTAGTTTCTGTTCTTTTGGTCAATTGCTGTATGCCTACTGTTGGTTAGTTGCTGTAGTTTTGGTTAATTTCTATACTTTTGGTTAGTTGCTGAACTTTTGCTTTGTTCCTGAAGTTTTGCTTAGTTGCAGTCCTTTTGCTTAGTTTCTTTACTTTTGGTTCGTTTTTGTACTTTTGGCTCGTTTTTGTACTTTTGGTTAGTTTCTGTACTTTTGGTTAGTTTCTGTACTTTTGGTTAGTTTCTGTACTTTTGGTTGGTTGCTGTACTTCTGGTTAGCTGCTGTACTTCTGGTTAGTTTCTGTACTTCTGGTTCGTTTCTGTACTTCTGGTTAGTTTCTGTACTTTTGGTTAGTTGCTGTACTTTTGGTTAGTTGCTGTACTTATGGTTAGTTGCTGTACTTATGGTTAGTTGTTGTACTTTTGGTTGTTTTCTGTACTTTTGGTTTCTTGCTGTACTTTTGGTTTCTTGCTGTACTTTTGGTTAGTTGCTGTACTTTTGGTTAATTGCTGTAGGCCTACTGTTGGTTAGTTGCTATACTTTTGCTTAGTTGCTGAACTTTTGCCTGGTTACTGAACTTTTGCTTGGTTGCTGAACTTTTTCTTAGTTTCTGAACTTTTGCTTAGTTGCTGTACTTTTGTTTTATTTTTGTACTTTTGGTATGTTTCTGTACTTTTGGTTGGTTGCTGTACTTTTGCTTAGTTGCTGTAACTTTGGTTAGTTGCTGTGCTTCTGGTTATTCTCTGTACTTCTGGTTAGCTTTTGTACTCCTGGTTAGTTTCTGTACTTCTGGTTAGCTTCTGTACTTTTTTCAGTTGCCGTAATTATGGTTACTTCCTATACTTTTGGTTAGTTGCTGTACTTTTGGTTAGTTGCTGTACTTACGGTTAGTTTCTGTACTTACGGTTAGTTGCTGTACATTTGGTTGGTTCCCCTAAACCTGGTTAGTTTCTGTACTTTTGATTCGTTTCTGTACTTTAGGTTGGCTGCTGTACTTTTGGTTTGTTTCTGGACTTTTGGTTGTTTGCTGTACTTTACGCTAGTTGCTGTACTTTAGGTTCTCTTTTGTATTTTTGATTGGCTGCTGTACTTTTGATTAGTTGTTGTACTTTTGGTCCGTTTCTGTACTTTTGGTTACTTGCTGTACTTCTGGTCTGTTTCTGTACTTTTGATTAGTTATTGTATTCAATTATTTTCCCTTGTCGTTGTTAGGAGTCTCAGGAATTTTGTTTACTCATTGTTATTAGAATCTTACAGTTGGTGGACATGTGTTAATAGCTACCAATATCACTATCAGAATACCAGGGTTTCTTATATAGCTGATTCGTTCTAGTGATTTTGAAGGCAAGCTTATTACAGTTACGATTGTTGTGGAGATAGGAACGTACAACGTACAGTCTGTTCAAACTGCTCAGATCTTTATGAAACATAATTGCTAACTTTAAATGTTCTTTTTTGTGTTATAGGAGAGAAGGTTTAGAAAAGGATGTTTTTGTAATCAGTCGACAAAGTTACCTTTTGAGTTTTAAGAATTAGGAGTGTGTGAGTCTGTGAATTTATAAGGCTTGTCTTTCGTTGCTGGACTCATTGGATGTGTCGGAGTGTTTTCAAGAAGGGAGAAAATTCTCTCTCTCTCTCTCTCTCTCTCTCTCTCTCTCTCTCTCTCTCTCTCTCTCTCTCTCTCTCTCTCTCTCTCTCTCTAGGATTCTTGTTTTTACACCTCAATTTTGCATGATAATATATATTAAGTTGGCCAGTTGTCATTGATAGTCATTGCTACGCCTGTGATACCCCGGAATTGTCAAATTTCAACGTTTATAGCTATCATGGGATTTCGGTTAGCTCAAGGTGAAAGTGTTTACTACCTGGTATTTGATACAGAATAAGGCAAGCCTGCCTTCAAAGCATTTGTGTATTCGAGCCTCTAATGGGTTTCATGTATTCATGAACATTCTCGATGCCATGTTGATCAAGTTGCTTTAGTTCTGTTGATTCTGACGTTAGGGACTTTACAGATGTTGATTTGATATTTGGATAAGATGTACTGTCTTCAAAGCTGCTTGGCTCTCGATGAAAGATCATGCCAACTTTAAGGGATTTTGTGTAGGTTTAGCATAGATTTTTTTTTACTTGTCGGCAAAGTTTTTTTTTTCGAGTTTTCAATATTATGAATGTATGAATCTGATGTGAATTTATAAGGTTAGGCTTTCGTAGCCAGACCAATTGGATGATCTGAACTGAATTCAAGGAGGAGGAAACTTTCTCTCTCTCTCTCTCTCTCTCTCTCTCTCTCTCTCTCTCTCTCTGGATTTGTCTTGTCATTTATCACCTCTCTTTTGCATTGTGATATTTATCATGCTGGGAAATTGTCATTGCTACTCTTTGCTATGCCTACTAGTTCAAAATATTTTAAGTTAACATTTTTCATTGTTATGGGATTGCTGTTAGCTTAATGTAAACGCTTTCACTACCTGGCATTTGATATAAGACATTTGTAATAGCACCTCATACTATGCAGGGATTTTGTATGCAAGGTTAATCGAATTACTATATTAGTGTCCCAGTCCTTACTTTCTGTCCATTAAAGTCCTCACATCTCCGGATCCCGTTTTTCTTTAGAAAACACTATTGTAATGCTACTCTGTTATGTCAGGATGTCAGTAAACTCAAAATCCGTCAATTGTAATGCTGCTGTAATTTTGATTAGTAATTATATATAAGTTTTGTTCCTTTGTTGTTGGATTTCGAAATAAATAATTTTACTCGTTTATTTTGTATTAGAATCTTTAGTCATAGACATTTTGCATTAATAGTTCTCAATGTCTGACATTAAAAACTGCGAAGGTCTGTTGTAAGGCAAATTTGTTCTGTTGATTTTGAAGGCAGACCCAGTACAGTTAAGATTTGGTATGGGGATAGGAACGTACAATCAGTTCAAGTTTCTTAGCTGTTAATGAAATCGCATTACCAAATTTTTAATGCTCTTGGGTAAGGTTAGGAAAAATGGTTTATTAGAAAAGGATGTGTTGTTAATACGACTACAAAGTTGCCTTTCGAGTTTTGACTTATGAATGCGCGCTCTCTCTCTCTCTCTCTCTCTCTCTCTCTCTCTCTCTCTCTCTCTCTCTCTCTCTCTCTCTCTCTCTCAGAATTCTTCAGTATCACTGTTAACATAAACATCTAATTGGGTACACAATTATTGGCCAATATTTGCAAGCAATAAAATAAACGGAGAAATAACACCCGAGGTGGGAGTGTTCGTTGCCTAATGATAATTATACACCCGCAACACGTTAGTGTTTCGTTGAAGAAACATCTCTCTCTCTCTCTCTCTCTCTCTCTCTCTCTCTCTCTCTCTCTCTCTCTCTCTCTCTCAACACTTCTGTGCATACTGACTAAAGAAGAAAGACCAGTTAATAAAGAATCTTACGTACCTTGTTCTGCTTTGGACACATCATGTCTTCCACTCATATTCCGTGATTTGTTGACCCAAATATTTCGCTACTTAAACAGTAATGCTAATGCTCTTGGGGGCTACAAGAAATACTACTGTCGTTGCAACTCATGAGGTGTACTATAGGCATTTATAGGTCATGTGCACTGTTCCTTTGGCCCTTAGTATACTAGTTGCTATTGCTTCATGTCCGTGTACCTTTCTGTTCCCGTCCATTTTTTTTTTGGCTTTGTTCAACTCCAGAGTTTTCTTGTAATTGCAACTCCGGCGCAGTATTACCTGATTGTATTCTCTCTCTCTCTCTCTCTCTCTCTCTCTCTCTCTCTCTCTCTCTCTCTCTCTCTCTCTCTCTCTCTCTCTCTCTTAAAAAAAGTAATTTTTGTCTTGTCATTTCTGACCTTGAGTTTGCATTGTGATATTCATTATGCTGGCAATTGTCATTGCTACTCGTTGCTATGCTATACTAGATTCTTAGAATATATCAAGTTGACGCTTTTAATGGTTATGGGATTGTTGTTAGCTCATAGTGAATACTTTTACTCCTTGGTATTTGATTAAGGGCACGCCTACCTTCAAAGCCTTTCAGGCCTTTCGGTATTCGAGTTTCATACAATGCAGGAATTTTATCGAGTTAACTATATTCATTGACTTGCCTATTTGGACGACCCAGTGTGTCCCAGGCCTTAGGGTAGGTTCTGTCCATGAAATTCCACACATTTCCGGATCCCCATTTTTTCTTTAAAAAAAACACTTTTTTGGGCTCAAGCCATGTCGTCCTGATGGAAGTTCCTTAAAGGTAGCTTCCTAGGGTATATTACAACTACGGCGATATTCCCAGAGAATTTACCTTAAGGTACCCAGAATTCTAACTCCTGGAGCGAGCATCCCTAAAAAAGACCTTAGGGATATCGTAAATATCGGCGGACGTATTCTTGACACGCCACATAGCAATCTATACCCCGAATAGAGTTAACACTTCGTAGGGGTCAAATGGCAAGAAAACGAAAACGATAAGAAAGGGGGGAGCCGTTCGTAAGGCATCTCTCCTCCCCGTTTCGTAAGCGTGCCCTGCGCCGCTCGCGGCGCCATCTGTATTCCTTTTTGCGTAGCTATACAACTCGGTGTTTTCCCTGTGTTTTCTACCAAAATCTTGGATTTACTCGTTAATTATGCTTTCTCCAACTTCTTCTGCTTCGGATAAGTTGAGTACCATTTCCTTTATGTATAAATGTAGGCTCTTGGTTAAAATTAAAGTAATTAAAAGAGTTATCTTTGATACAAGAGCTGTTGCCTGCTGGAGGCGTCCTGGACGCTGTCGCTCGCTAGAATAGGATTTATTTGGTTAGCAAGAGCGACGTTCCCAGCCCCTTTCGCTTTAATAATTAGCTGCTTAGCTTATTTAGGAATTCTGTTATGATGCTATAGTATAGCGCCTGGCGAAGGATTTGCCTAGGCTGACCGACACTAGTCTTCGTAGCCTAGTTGTTGGCCCTTGTACTTCCTGTATGATAATTAGTCTTCCAAGTGTGATCTTATACTGTTTAAAGCGTTAGGCAACGTTATACATATTAGCTTTTTTCGAGTATTTTCCAAGATAGTATTGGAGTGAGTTTCGGTGATTTAGGTAATCGATTCTCTTAGTGCCTAGGCTAGGTTGTCTTAGGCTATTAAAATATTGTCTGTTTCCCCATTTGCTCCCTTCTCTTCGGGGAAGGGGCAAACCCTTTCCCTCTGCTTAAGCCTTAGGCTTAACTCTAGTGGTTTGTTTGAATTAATTTTCAAATATAACTGTGCTGGAGTGGTACTGTACCTTCCTGCTCCAACTGGTTTGGTTCAGAGAGGGACAGTACAGCAGTGTATTAGTCTGAGTCCGTGTTGGTCTAGCGTGGGGCAGAGTCTCCCTTGCTGCCTGACACGGGCATAGGAGGTTTATCCTCCTTGGCTCGCCTTGGAGTGTTTCTGTAGTTATGATCCCTTTACTCGGTGACCCCTCAGACTTGTCCTCTTTGCTGTTCTGGGTTCGGGATATGTTCCCTTCCCGGATTAGCAATTCCTTCCTTGCCTTGGTTTTAGGGAGGCAGCCAGTAGTGCCGGCCTCCCTCCCTGGATTTTCCCTGGCTGAGATGGGCTTTCTTAGTTGGGGATGATCCTTAACCAAGGCAAGGTTGGACAGGACCCTCTGTCCTTCCCTTCTGTTTTTCCGTTAAATTTGTGTCAGCCGTCTTACATCCGTACCTAGCCTAGGTTAGGATGGGGAGCTGACATGGTCCCCTGTCGGCCGGCAGAGTGTGCCGACCGGCAGAGGCCCTATCCCTTGAGTGCTGCCTGGTCCTTCCTTGGTCCCTCAACCGCTGCCGTCTGTAGATTCAGTAAGCAGTGGTTAGGAAGCCTGACTTAGTGTCTCCCCTTCCTCTCGGCACTCTTTCGGGGGTCGGGCGCGGAGGTACTTAGCCTCTTAGCCCGGCACCCATTCTGTTGTCTTCTTATGTGTTGTCCCTGCCGTCTGCCGGCCTAGCGGCCGGCAGTCGGGTAGGGGGTGTTCTCTAGTTCTCCTGCTGTCGGTCGGCGGTGGTTATATGCCTTTGCCGGCCGGTCTCCTTGCTCACCTGCCGGCCGCTGTGAGTGGCGACCGGCAGCCGGGCGCTACCTGGTGTGGATGCCAGCCGGCAGGGTTTGCTCACCGCTGCCGGCCGGCCTACTACATCGCTCGGTCTGCTGGCCACTAAGAGTGATGGCCAGCAGCTGGGTGCCACCCGGGTAGCTACGGACCGGCAACCACTGCCGGCCGGTTCAGGCATAGGAGCTGGAGTTCTCCCCCATCTGGGTAATCAATCTTAAGTTGCATACTTGAGACCTTCCTTTGGAAAAAGGGGGGGGGGGGTTACTGACCGGCAAGAGCCGGCCGGTACACCACCCTCATGTACTGTATCAGTTCTTCCCTGAATAGTGTATTTTGCCAGGGGAGACCATGATATAGTAGGTTACAACACTGTCTTTTCTAACTTACTTGTGTTGCCTTGTGCAGTCACTTGGGGTTGCCTTACAGGGATGAAAAGAGAATTCTTTTCATCTTTAGCCAGAATGTTAAAATCTTACCTTAGGTGTGAGCTACACCTAATTTCCCTCGGGAAATATGATCTCTGGTTATTCTAGCAAAGACTAACCATTTGATTTTAATGGCTGGTGGGCTTCCACAGGTGATTGTGTGGGATTCACAAGTATGTGTCTTTCCCTTATTCTTTGTACATGCTCATATATACATGTGAATTGAAATTCACTTGATATTCATGGAAATTTTCTTCTTTTACAGGAGGAGCATCCGAAGTGTGATAGCGTCTTCTGCAATGTCCGCAGCAAGAACTTTTGCAGACATGTCTCGTGTAGGAGGCACGCGGCTTGCGCAGCTTCCAAGGATGATCTCCGCTACTGGGATCCGCAGGTATGTTCAGTATGTACTAACCTGATATCGGAGGCTTTTGAATCCCCTAGGTCGGCGGAGTCAAGGGACGCAGCGAGGGAGAAGCTCCGTATATGGGTAAGGGGTTTCCAGAAGAACACCACTGGACCTTATCTTCCTAATGAGAAGATGAGGGCGTACCTTTTTCCCAAGGCTTCTACTGACGCTGTTGTTCCCCAGCCTCGGCTGGAGATCCCTCTCGTCCAGATCCCAGTGGAGGAGGATGTTGCGGATGCCATGCAGGACATCCAGCTGGATGACAAGATGTCGGACTTGTCCGACCGTGCGGAACAGGACCTTCTCGCAGGGGGCGAGGAGGAGGATCAAGATCCGATTGCCGTGGAGGAAGAGGATTCCGTACCATCAGACATTCCGGTTCAGGCCCCTGAACCTATTCCCTCTACTTCGTCCGCTCTTCCAACAGAGCTGGGACAGGCTCTCTCTTCCATCGTTGCTATGATACAACAGATGCAGAAGGAGAATAGTCAGAAGGCCGCTGCAATGGAGCTCCAGATGCAGAAGATTACAGAGTCACGTGGGCGTCCAAAGAAGCTCAACGTGATGGACCTTCCTGTATGCTCGGATGCCAACCCGTGGAGATATGCCGAGCACATGCCGATGACGGTCGGGAAGATCGTCATGTCGGAGAAGCTGGGTTCAGTTCCCCTTGAGGAGGTAGAATTCTGGCCGAGCAGAGGGTCCTACCCGGACTGTTATGTCCGTCTAAAGAAGGAGACGGCCTCGAAGGAGGAGACGGAACCGAAGGAGGTGATCATCTTGGATCACGCCAAGGCTCAAGCTGCACTAACGTCTGCGTTGAAGGAGAGGGGCTTCTCAAACTCAAAAGTTGCTGCTTTGAGTAAGAAGCACCCTTCCTTCGTATCTTCTCCGGCTAGGGCCTTCCCCTTTCTGCAGAAAGGGTTCGCGGCTGTTTTGAAGGCGGTAGAAGCTGGCAAACCATGCCCATCCCTGGAGGAATGCAAGCCCTTGTCTTTGGCCTTACCGTTGGACAACAAGGACTGGAAGGAGGTACATCTCACCTTCTCGGTTGGGAAGTTGGACGCCGATATTGCAGGTCAACAGTTCGGCGAAAACCTTCCCAAGTTGTCTGAATTCCTCCTACGGAGGGAACTTGAGACAAAGGAGCGTCTGGCAGCCTCGATGTCTCTCCAGACAAACATGAAGACAATGGCTAGCGACCCTAAGATGCCTGAAATGTTCATGGTAATGGCCAAGATCCATCTGGCCACGGTGACAAAGGACCTCTATAGCTTTGTCAAAGCGAGGAGGGCCTGCAGGGAGTTTGTGTTCGCCTCGGCCACAGTGAGGCATGAACCCAAGAAACTCATCTCATCCAGCATCTGGGGTAAAGATCTCTTTCCCAATGAGGTGGTTAAGGAGGTGGTGGACAAGGCAGCCACTGAGAATCGAAATCTTCTCCTTAAGTGGGACCTGTCCCTTAAGAGGAAGTCTTCCCCTGATGAAGGCCCCCAGCCGAAGGGAAAGGCGAAGAAATCGAGGTTTTCTTCCCGCCCAGCCAAACCTTGCAGACCGCAACGTCAGCAGCAGCAGTAGCCAGCTTTGCCTCCGGTGCCACAGTTGGTAGCCCAGACCCCGACCACCTTCCAATGGGTACCCCAGGCCGTGTCATCAGCATCCCCGGCATTCAATCCAGTGTTCGAAGGGCAATCGGCCACGTTTCGAGCAAAGCCTAGAGGTGCAGCCAAAGGCTCGGCGAGACGCCCCTCTAGGGGAAGAGGATTCAGAGGTGGTCGCGGCCAGGGAGGCAAGACTGCAGGGCAGCAGTCAAAGTGAAGTGTCGCCGGTAGGAGGGAGACTACAGTATTTTCGGGATCGTTGGACCTTCGATCCCTGGGCCCACAGCCTGCTCAAAAATGGACTGGGTTGGAGTTGGTAAAGTACTCCGCCCCTGTGCCCTCAATTTTTCCAACACTCAACCCCCGTTTTGGAGGAGTACATTCAAGAACTGTTGGAGAAAAAGGTGATCCGGAGGGTAAAGTCCATCAGGTTCCAAGGGAGGCTGTTTTGTGTTCCCAAGAAAGACTCGGGGAAACTCAGAGTCATTCTGGACTTGTCACCACTCAACAAGTTCATAGTGAACCACAAGTTCAAGATGTTAACATTACAACACATAAGGGCCTTACTGCCCAAGAGGGCATATACCGTCTCCATCGACTTGTCAGACGCCTATTGGCACGTTCCAATAAGTCGCCGTCTCTCCCCCTACCTAGGATTCAAGCTACAACAAAAACTTTACGCTTTCAGAGCGATGCCTTTCGGGCTAAACATAGCCCCAAGGATCTTTACGAAGCTTGCGAGTGCAGCGCTCAAACAGTTACGCCTAAAAGGGTTCCAGGTAGTAGCCTACCTGGACGATTGGTTGGTGTGGGCAGCATCCAGAGCGGAATGCTTACAAGCTTCCCTACAGGTGATTCAGTTCCTGGAATATCTAGGTTTCATGATCAACAGAAAGAAGTCTCGTCTTTCTCCAGCTCAGAGGTTCCAGTGGTTGGGAATTCACTGGGACCTAGTGTCACACCGTTTTTCCATTCCAATGTCGAAAAGGAAGGAGATAGCTGGGTCTGTCAAGAGACTTCTAGTTTCCGAGAGGATATCAAGACGCGAACAAGAGAGGGTTCTGGGCTCTCTTCAGTTCGTGTCAGTAACAGACCCAGTGCTAAGAGCACAGCTAAAGGATGCAGCGGAAGTTTGGAGAACCTTTGCATCAAAAGCGCGAAGGGACTTGAAGAGACCGGTCCCACTTCGGCTACGTTCTCTTCTCAGACCGTGGTCTCAAGCCAGTCGTCTAAAGAGGTCAGTACCTCTTCAGCCACCTCCCCCGTCAGTGACAATTCACACAGACGCCTCAAAGGTAGGGTGGGGAGGTCACTCCCATCGGAAAAAGGTACAAGGGACCTGGTCCAAGCTATTCGGGACCTTTCACATAAACTTTCTAGAAGCTATGGCAGTGCTTCTTACCCTGAAGAAAGTATCCCCACGTCACTCGATCCATGTAAGGTTGGTACTGGACAGCGAGGTGGTAGTGAAATGTCTGAATCGGCGGGGATCGAGATCTCCACCTCTCAACCAGGTAATGTTAGCCATATTCCGACTGGCGGAGAAGAAGTGGCACCTGTCAGCAGTTCACCTTCAAGGAGTCCGGAATGTGACCGCGGACGCTCTATCCAGGGTTACACCGATAGAGTCGGAATGGTCCCTAGACGCAGGATCATTCTCCTTCATCTCGAGTTAAGTCCCAGAACTGCAGATAGACCTCTTCGCGACGAAGGACAAGAAGAAGTTGCCGAGATATGTGTCCCCGTACGAGGACCCCTTGGCGGAAGCAGTAGATGTGATGTCCCTCGATTGGAACAGATGGTCCAGGATCTACCTGTTTCCCCCTCACAATCTGATGTTGAGGGTCCTCAACAAACTGAGATCCTTTAAGGGAGTAGCAGCGATAGTGGCCCAAAAGTGGCCGAACAGTGTATGGTTCCCTCTAGCTCTGGAACTACGAATAGAGTTTCTACCACTCCCGGACCCAGTTCTGTCCCAGCAAGTCCAGAAGTCGACTGTCTACGCTTCATTACAGAAAACCCGGACCCTGCAGCTCATGATTTTCTCTCCCTAGCGGTGAAGAAGCGGTTCGGAATTTCGAAAGATAGCATCGACTTCCTGGAAGAATATAAGTGCAAGTCTACTAGAAGGCAGTACGAATCAGCATGGAAAAAATGGGTAGCCTTTGTCAAAGACAAGAATCCGCATGAGATCTCTACGGATTTCTGCCTATCCTTCTTCATCCACCTCCACGGACAGGGGCTGGTGGCTAACACGATTTCTACATGTAAGTCGGCTCTGACAAGGCCCATTCTGTATGCCTTCCAGGTAGACCTCGCTAACGAGATTTTTAACAAGATCCCGAAGGCCTGTGCCAGGCTTAGACCTTCAGCTCCTCCAAAGCCTATTTCATGGTCTTTAGACAAAGTCCTTCATTTTGCCTCATTACTGGATAATGAGGAGTGTGCACTGAAGGATCTGACTCAAAAAGTGATCTTCCTTTTTGCCCTAGCATCTGGGGCCAGAGTTAGTGAGATTGTAGCCCTCTCGAGAGAGGAGGGCCGGGTTCAGTTCCTGGATGGGGGAGAACTGAACCTGTTTCCGGACCCTACGTTTCTCGCTAAGAACGAGTTGCCCACCAACAGGTGGGGTCCCTGGAGAATCTGCCCTCTGAAAGAAGATGCATCTCTATGTCCCGTAGAATGCCTAAAGGTATATCTTCGTAGAACTTCAGACTTCCATGGGGGTCAACTATTCAGAGGAGAAACATCGGGCTCGAATTTATCTTTAAATCAACTCAGGGCAAAAATTACATACTTTATTCGCAGAGCGGATCCTGACAGTTCACCCGCAGGTCATGATCCGAGGAAAGTTGCTTCATCCTTAAACTTCTTTAACTTTATGGATTTTGAACACCTTCGTTCATACACTGGCTGGAAGTCTTCCAGGGTATTCTTTCGCCACTATGCTAAGCAAGTGGAGCAGCTAAAGAGGTCTGTGGTAGCAGTTGGTTGCGTCGTTAACCCTGTTGTTTAACTCTGCGAGGAACAGTGGATTTAATTGGGACTTTGATTCTCGGGTGAGTGTATAGTTATATGCGTTGCTATAACTAGAAGTGAAGGCTCTGGGAGCCCACAATAACTGTTCCGGCGTTATGGTGATTGTAGCACAAGTACAGACAGGTGTGCCGAGCGTTTCTGACGCTAATGTCAGTGGCTAGTAACATGGACTTTTAACTTTGATACCTTGGTATGTGAAAAGTAACCTGATTGTTTTTCTTTCAGATAACCATATATCCATGTACTACAGTACTTGTGCAAATTGTTGGTCATCCACCTATCATATGTATATAATTGTGGTAACCATGTCTATTTATTGTTAATCAATAAACTTGTTCTCGGGAACCTTGCGTCTCCTTCACCTATATTGATTTCCTTTCAATTATTGAGCATTCAGCCTATGTATATTAATCGGGGATATCTATAATAGCCTGTTCCTTAATGCAAGCCTTGTTGCACTGGTTTATACTTTCCTTAGCATAAAGGGCTCCATCCTTCTCAGAGGACGGTAGCGGCAGCAAGTTTAATCCTACGCAGATATAACCTTTTGTCCAATTCTACTTCGACCAGGGGGCTGGTCGGTTTTTCCCTTGGATGCTGTAGTTCCGTAAGGACTATGCTTTACTTCATATAGAGTGAGACCACTATATTGTATCGGCTTGCGAGTGAGTCATACATAGGTATATGTACTCTTCGTTCGTTTCTAGAGTCTAGTAGGACTCCTCCCTGTAGGGGCAGGAAGCGCTTTCATGGTTTATGATTAGTGAAAAGATGTATAACGGTAACATCTTAGGTCTTTCAGTCGAGTTGACTAAGAAACATTTCGGAGGAGTACGGCACGTATTGAGAACCCACAGATACAGTAATGCTCTGGTATACTTCCATCAGGACGACATGGCTTGAGCCCAAAAAACGGATTTTGAGCGAAGCGAAAAATCTATTTTTGGGTAAGATGGCCATGTCGTCCTGATGGACCCGCCCTGTCCCTTTTCAAAAAAAAAAAAAAAAAAAGAGGGGGGGGGGGCTGTAGGACCCCTCCCTACATACAGTATCTGTAGCACCTCGTGTATTGCTACAAGGAATACAGATGGCGCCGCGAGCGGCGCAGGGCACGCTTACGAAACGGGGAGGAGAGATGCCTTACGAACGGCTCCCCCCTTTCTTATCGTTTTCGTTTTCTTGCCATTTGACCCCTACGAAGTGTTAACTCTATTCGGGGTATAGATTGCTATGTGGCGTGTCAAGAATACGTCCGCTGATATTTACGATATCCCTAAGGTCTTTTTTAGGGATACTCGCTCCAGGAGTTAGAATTCTGGGTACCTTAAGGTAAATTCTCTGGGAATATCGCCGTAGTTGTAATATACCCTAGTAAGCTACCTTTAAGGAACTTCCATCAGGACGACATGGCCATCTTACCCAAAATTAGATTTTTCGCTTCGCTCAAAATCCGTTTATTGTATTGCTGCTGTGTTAGGTCAATGTGCCAGAAAACTTTATATCAATCATTTGTAATGCTGCTGTAATTTTAATTAGTAATTGTATGCCAGTTTTGTTCCTTTGTCGTTGTTGGATTTCGAAATAATTGTTTACTCATTTATTTTGTATTAGAATCGTACTGTCAATAGACATTTTGCATTAATAGTTCTCAATGTCCGTCAATCAAGACAGCGAAGGTTTTTTGTAAGGCAAATTAGTTCTGTTGATTTTAAAGGCAGGCTCAGTACAGTTAAGATTTGATATTGGATTACTAATGTACAGTCTGTTCTAATTTCTTAGCTCTTAATGAAATCTCATTAGCAAATTTTGAATGTCTTTGTGTAGGGTTAGGAAAGATGGTTTATTATAAGAGGTTGTTAATTAATACGACTTCAATTGCCTTTCGAGTTTTGACAATTATGAATGTGCGCTTGTAATGTGAATTCATAAGGCTTGAAGGGAGAATCTCTCTCTCTCTCTCTCTCTCCCTCTCTCTCTCTCTCTCTCTCTCTCTCTCTGTCCTTCTCTCTCTCTCTGTTGGTTACTGGAATCATTTTAACTTGAATGT
>NW_027170233.1:15000-20000 GCF_036898095.1 Palaemon carinicauda | reverse complement strand
TGAGCCCATCGCTACACCATCCTTCTGTAAGTAGGTATGCCCTCGATGGGTGGTAAAGGGGGCCCTCTTCGTACAGATGGCTAGGAGGGTCCGAAGGGCTGGTTCAGGGATGTTCAGAGATGGTGTAGAGTCGTCCCTATAGACTCTATCAGCGATAAGGTCTATGGTTTCGTCCACAGGCACGTTTGTGAATAAAGACTCTACATCCATCGATGCAATAACTCCATCACACGTAGAGTCCTTAATTTTATCCAGGAATTCAGTGGATGAAGCTACACAGTAACGATTTGGAATGTAGGGCGTCAGGATGGCATTCAGTCGTTTGGCAAGCTGGTAAGTCGGAGTAGGGCATTGACTTATAATGGGGCGTAGGGGGTTGCCCTGCTTGTGGGTTTTCACATTGCCATAAAGGTAGCCCGGCCAGAAATCCCCTGAAATACCTGGTAGGTGCATGGCATTGGTTGCTGCATTCACGGCCTCGATGGTTTTGTTAGCCTCTTTCTTGATTTCTTCGATAGGGTTTCTAGTGAGGCGCACAAATTTTGAGGAATCAGCCAAGATGTCGTCAAGTTTCTTGTGGTATTCCTCTGTGTCAATAAGCACAAAGGCAGCAGTCTTGTCTGCCCTACGAACAGTAACGCCAGCAACCTGCTTAAGTTCCTTAGCAGCTGCCTTCATATCCTGGGTGACGATACCACTGGTGTAACGACCCCTCTCAGTGAGGGCCTCAGCAAGAAGCAAGGGCTGGAGGGCATCAGTAGTCCGCAGGGTGCCACGATCTTGAAGGGCGAGGATTGAGTCAAGTAGCAGCTCGACCTCGAGGCGTTTATCAGTGGGCCTTGGCCTGGTCACGTAGTGGCAGTTGAGGCCCATCTTGAGGATTTGTTCCTGTGCAGGAGTCGGGGTATACCCCGAGATATTGATGTACTCCTGGCGTTCCTGTGGTATGCGAAGTTTGCCACCGTTGAGGTTGATCAATTTCTTCAGGATGGTGCGGGTCCTCTTCTGCATGTCTCTCTTCTTAAGGATTCGGAGGGCATGGGTAATGTTGTCAGGGTAGTTCAGGCCACCCCCGATGTCCTCGTCCTCTCTCTGTTGGCTGGTAGGGTCGAATTCTGGGTTGTCATCGACAGGTTCTCGGGAGTCCTCATCAGGGGCGTCCTCATCTTCGTCAGGGTCGCTGTCAGGTTCAGGAGGGGTGTCTGGATCGGTACTGTCTTCATTCTGCTCTGCTCTTCTTTCCCTGGTGTTGACCCATTCCTCCACGAGACGGGTCCGGAGGGCTGTGAGCTCATCCTTCATCGCCTGCTTCTGTTGGAGCTGCCTCTGGAGGAGGCTACGTCTGTAGGCACGGGTACCAGGATCATTTTGGGCCGACGGGTCGAACAGCTGGACTTCGGTATATCGTGGTAGGAGACCCTCTTTTAGGCAGGTTGAGTTAAAAGTAATGGCTGCATCGGCAGAGTTTATTTTCTTATCCAATTTTTCTATTTTCCGGATAATTCTCTTCTCTAGAGCGCTACAATCAGCCAGCAGACTTGAAAAATTCATCAGTCGGGTGAATGACAAAATCGGGAAGACTTTTCAAGTATATTCTCACAAAATACAAGTAAAACTTTGGTACAGAATAGTAAAAACTACGACGCGTTTCGAGGATAAGTCCTTCCTCATCTTCTGGTAGAGAGTGAGTTGGATGCTGCAGTCGGGTGGTATTTATACCCAGGATCAGGATTAAAAGTGAAAGGGCTGGAATTTTCATCGGTTTTCATTGGTTGATCGGAGCTGATATGATATGGTGTCTGGTGTACGATGATCTCGGCCGGGAATACCAGTCTGTGACGTCATCGGGGGACCTGAGTTTTGATTGGCTGAGGTGCGCTCTGAGCCAGCCAGGCTGCTCTCCCGCTCAGAAAAGTGTCCCACGTGGCTGAGATCATGTCCTACTTCGGCGTCAAAATTCGGGGTATTTTCGTGGTTGGTAGTGTCTTCATTAGGTCCTCCTTGATGAGGGTTTCTTGATGTATCAATACGACGGCTTGACGGTAACAAAAACATCTCTTGGGTCGTATTAAGGGTGGGTTTATCTCGCTGTATCAGTAGAGCTTCTAGGATGCGTAGACGTCGACTATCTGGGGCGCTACCGATAATCTTGGTGTTACTGACGATATCAGCTCGACAAATAGGGGTGTTATGTCTTTGTAGGGCATGATTCTTTATAGCCCCTTGCTGTACGTGGCAAGAAATTCTCTTGGAAAGACGCATAGTTGTCATGCCAATATAATTTCCGGGACAACCACGGATAGGGCATTGATATGCATAGACAACATTCGTCTTCTTTAAGAAATCCTGCTCTGGGGGCGCTGGGTTATTCCTCATAATAAGGCTTTTCGTCTTGGCCGTTTGGTAATATATAATGAAGTCTAATTTCTGGGTGTCTTCAGTAGGGGATACATTATTCTTGATGATTTCTTTCATTGCCTTCTCGTCTTGCAGGTAATTCGGATGCATATGTCCTTTGTAAAATAGCTTGATGTTATTGCTACTGTCGATTCTCTCGGCGGGGTTGGATTCGTACCACTTGTCTACTGCTTTCCTGACTTCCTTTTGGACGTGCTTATTGGAGAATCCATTGTTGACAAGTACTTGAGATATTCGGTCCAGTTCCTTGTAGACAAGTGGTACGAATCCAACCCCGCCGAGAGAATCGACAGTAGCAATAACATCAAGCTATTTTACAAAGGACATATGCATCCGAATTACCTGCAAGACGAGAAGGCAATGAAAGAAATCATCAAGAATAATGTATCCCCTACTGAAGACACCCAGAAATTAGACTTCATTATATATTACCAAACGGCCAAGACGAAAAGCCTTATTATGAGGAATAACCCAGCGCCCCCAGAGCAGGATTTCTTAAAGAAGACGAATGTTGTCTATGCATATCAATGCCCTATCCGTGGTTGTCCCGGAAATTATATTGGCATGACAACTATGCGTCTTTCCAAGAGAATTTCTTGCCACGTACAGCAAGGGGCTATAAAGAATCATGCCCTACAAAGACATAACACCCCTATTTGTCGAGCTGATATCGTCAGTAACACCAAGATTATCGGTAGCGCCCCAGATAGTCGACGTCTACGCATCCTAGAAGCTCTACTGATACAGCGAGATAAACCCACCCTTAATACGACCCAAGAGATGTTTTTGTTACCGTCAAGCCGTCGTATTGATACATCAAGAAACCCTCATCAAGGAGGACCTAATGAAGACACTACCAACCACGAAAATACCCCGAATTTTGACGCCGAAGTAGGACATGATCTCAGCCACGTGGGACACTTTTCTGAGCGGGAGAGCAGCCTGGCTGGCTCAGAGCGCACCTCAGCCAATCAAAACTCAGGTCCCCCGATGACGTCACAGACTGGTATTCCCGGCCGAGATCATCGTACACCAGACACCATATCATATCAGCTCCGATCAACCAATGAAAACCGATGAAAATTCCAGCCCTTTCACTTTTAATCCTGATCCTGGGTATAAATACCGCCCGACTGCAGCATCCAACTCACTCTCTACCAGAAGATGAGGAAGGACTTATCCTCGAAACGCGTCGTAGTTTTTACTATTCTGTACCAAAGTTTTACTTGTATTTTGTGAGAATATACTTGAAAAGTCTTCCCGATTTTGTCATTCACCCGACTGATGAATTTTTCAAGTCTGCTGGCTGATTGTAGCGCTCTAGAGAAGAGAATTATCCGGAAAATAGAAAAATTGGATAAGAAAATAAACTCTGCCGATGCAGCCATTACTTTTAACTCAACCTGCCTAAAAGAGGGTCTCCTACCACGATATACCGAAGTCCAGCTGTTCGACCCGTCGGCCCAAAATGATCCTGGTACCCGTGCCTACAGACGTAGCCTCCTCCAGAGGCAGCTCCAACAGAAGCAGGCGCTGAAGGATGAGCTCACAGCCCTCCGGACCCGTCTCGTGGAGGAATGGGTCAACACCAGGGAAAGAAGAGCAGAGCAGAATGAAGACAGTACCGATCCAGACACCCCTCCTGAACCTGACAGCGACCCTGACGAAGATGAGGACGCCCCTGATGAGGACTCCCGAGAACCTGTCGATGACAACCCAGAATTCGACCCTACCAGCCAACAGAGAGAGGACGAGGACATCGGGGGTGGCCTGAACTACCCTGACAACATTACCCATGCCCTCCGAATCCTTAAGAAGAGAGACATGCAGAAGAGGACCCGCACCATCCTGAAGAAATTGATCAACCTCAACGGTGGCAAACTTCGCATACCACAGGAACGCCAGGAGTACATCAATATCTCGGGGTATACCCCGACTCCTGCACAGGAACAAATCCTCAAGATGGGCCTCAACTGCCACTACGTGACCAGGCCAAGGCCCACTGATAAACGCCTCGAGGTCGAGCTGCTACTTGACTCAATCCTCGCCCTTCAAGATCGTGGCACCCTGCGGACTACTGATGCCCTCCAGCCCTTGCTTCTTGCTGAGGCACTCACTGAGAGGGGTCGTTACACCAGTGGTATCGTCACCCAGGATATGAAGGCAGCTGCTAAGGAACTTAAGCAGGTTGCTGGCGTTACTGTTCGTAGGGCAGACAAGACTGCTGCCTTTGTGCTTATTGACACAGAGGAATACCACAAGAAACTTGACGACATCTTGGCTGATTCCTCAAAATTTGTGCGCCTCACTAGAAACCCTATCGAAGAAATCAAGAAAGAGGCTAACAAAACCATCGAGGCCGTGAATGCAGCAACCAATGCCATGCACCTACCAGGTATTTCAGGGGATTTCTGGCCGGGCTACCTTTATGGCAATGTGAAAACCCACAAGCAGGGCAACCCCCTACGCCCCATTATAAGTCAATGCCCTACTCCGACTTACCAGCTTGCCAAACGACTGAATGCCATCCTGACGCCCTACATTCCAAATCGTTACTGTGTAGCTTCATCCACTGAATTCCT
>NW_027170231.1:12500-20000 GCF_036898095.1 Palaemon carinicauda | reverse complement strand
AACATCACCTGGTTGAGAGGTGGTGACCTCGATCCTTGTCGATTCAAGCATCTCACAACTACCTCGCTGTCCATCACCAACCTTATGTGGATCGAGTGACGTGGGGAGACTTTCTTTAAGGTAAGGAGCACTGCCATAGATTCTAGAAAGTTTATGTGAAAGGTCTTGAATAGCTTGGACAGAGTCCCCTGGACTTTTTTCCGATGAGAGTGACCTCCCCATCCCTCCTTTGAGGCATATGAGTGAATCGTCACCGACGGGGGAGGTGGCTGAAGAAGAACCGACTTCTTTAGAAGTCTGGCTTGGGACCAAGGCCTGAGAAGAGTACGTAGCCGAAGCGGAACTGGTCTTCTCAGATCTCTTCGCGCGTTTGATGCATAACTTCTCCAAACTCTGGTTGCATCCTTTAGCTGTGCTTTTAGCACTGGGTCTGTCACTGAAGCAAACTGGAAAGAGCCCAGTACCCTCTCCTGTTCGCGTCTTGATATCCTTTCGGAATCTAGAAGTCTCTTGACAGAACCCGCTATCTCCTTCCCTTACTTCGCTGGGATGAAGAAACTGTGTGACAAAAGGTCCCAGTGGATTCCCAGCCACTGGAACTTTTGAGATGGAGAAAGTCGAGACTTTTTTCTGTTGATCTTGAAGCCTAGATACTCTAGGAACTGGATCACTTGACTGGAAGCTTGCAAGCATTCTGTCTCGGATGCTGCCCACACCAGCCAGTCGTCCAGGTAGGGTACTACCTGAATTCCCTTTAGGCGTAATTGTTTGAGAGCTACGCTCGCAAGCTTCGTGAAAATCCTCTTGGGCAGTAAGGTCCTTATGTGTTGCAGTGTTAGCATCTTGAACTTGCAATTCACTATGAACTTGTTGAGTGGCGACAAGTCCAAAATGACTCTGAGCTTTTCCGAGTCTTTCTTGGGAACACAAAACAGCCTCCCTTGGAATTTGATGGACTTCACCCTTCGTATCACTTTTTCCTCCAACAGATCTTGAACGTACTCCTCCAGACGGGAGTGGAGTGTTGGAAAAACCAAGGGCACGGGGATGGAGTGCTGTACCAGCTCCAGCCCAGTCCATTCTTGAGTAGGCTGTGGGCCCAGGGATCGAAGGTCCACCGATCCCGAAAATTCTGAAGTCTCCCTCCTGCCGGTATCACCTCACTTGGACTGTTGTCCAGAGGTCTTGCCTCCTTGACCGCGACCACCCCTGAATCCCCTTCCCCTTGAGGGGCGCCTAGACGAGCCTCTGGCAGTTCCTCTAGGCTTTGCTCGAAAGGAAGTTGACTGCCCTTCGAACGTTGGGTTGAATGCCGGGGACTGTGTCGACACGGCCTGGGGTACCCACTGGAAAGTGGTCGGGGTTTGTGCCACCACCTGGGGCACTGAAGGCATCGGCAATTGCTGTTGCTGTTGCTGTTCAACTGGCTCTGCTGGCCGAGACGGTAGCCTAGTTATTTTAGTCTTCCTCTTTGGTTGGGGACTCTCATCTGGGGAAGACTTTCTCTTGATAGACAGGCCCCACTTCTGGAGAAGATTTCTATTCTCCGTGGCGGCCTTATCCACAACTTCTTTGACCAATTCGCTAGGGAAAAGGTCTTTGCCCCAAATGTTGGAGGAGATTAGTTTCCTTGGCTCGTGCCTCACCGAAGCCAAGGTGAACACGAACTCCCTACAAGCTCTCCTCGCCCTGACGAAGCTGTAAAGATCCTTCGTCACTGTGGCCAGATGAGTCTTGGCCACTACCATGAACATTTCATGGACCTTGGGGTCACTTGCCATCGTCTCAAGAGTGGTCTGAAGAGACATAGAGGCAGCCAGTCTTTCTTTTGTCTCGAGCTCTCTACGCAAAAGAAAGTCAGACAGCTTAGGGAGGTTCTCACCGAACTGACGTCCGGCAATATCAGCCTCCAACTTCCCGACTGAGAAGGTAAGATGGACGTCCTTCCAGTCCTTGTGGTCCATGGGTAGCACCAGCGACAAGGGTTTACACTCCTCCAGGGAGGGGCAAGGCTTGCCAGCCTCGACTGCTTTTAACCCTGGATAGGTACGGTGGGTCGTTTGCGACCCCGAGCGTCAAAAAAAAACAGGTTTTTCTCACGTGACTCACCCCCGTGACTGAATTTGTGGGTGATCGACCTGCAGGAGGTGGCTCCCCTACACGCTCTAGTAGTGTCCAGATGTGCATTGCTGTAGCTGTACTCCTTCCTCGATTTCTGAGACGCGTCGGGGTCGTTCGCGTCCGAGTTTACCCTTCTAGGGTAGTTTGCATAATTATCAAAGTTATTACGTATTATGAAATTGTCGTAGAATGGTGCAACTTGTATAGGTTATCAGTTGTGGAAAGTCTTGGTGGATTGTTTGGCTACCATGTGCATGTTTTTTTTTTTAGTTAAAATGTCGTTCATCACCACGAGGACCATTTTACCGCGAGTGCCCCTTTTTCATTTTTTTTCATTTTTTTGCCAAGTCATTTTTCCGTAAAATATTGCCAAATAGTGTCGTAAAACTTTTGCTTGTTTAGTGTTGGAAAGTGTGTCTAGATGATCTGGCTACCCATGCATGACTTTGTTTTTGTCAGATACGACGTAGTTATTGGTATATTGGGTATTTAACTGCGGTTACCAATTTCTGTTTTTTTTTCAATATTTGTAAAAATTACTACGTAGTAATGAATTGCCGTATATTATTCATTTTTTTTTCATGTTTATGTGTTAGAAAGTGTGCCTTGATGGTTGGGCTAACACGTGCATGTCTTTTTTTTTATCTGAGATGTCTTATATTAGAATGTCGGGCATTTTACCGCGAGTGTCCCTTTTTCATTTTTTTTCATTTTTTTGCCAAGTCATTTTTCCGTAAGATATTGCGAAATAGTGTCGTAAAACTTTTGCTTTTTTAGTGTTGGAAAGTGTGTCTAGATGATCTGGCTACCCATGCGTGATTTTGTTTTTGTCAGATACGACGTAGTTATTGGTATATTGGGTATTTAACTGCGGTTGCCAATTTCTGTTTTTTTTCAATATTTGTAAAAATTTACTACGTAGTAAGGAATTGCCGTATATTATTGATTTTTTTTTCATGTTTATGTGTTAGAAAGTGTGCCTTGATGGTTGGGCTAACACGTGCATGTCTTTTTTTTTTATCTGAGATGCCGTATATTAGAATGTTGGGCATTTTTCCGCGAGTGCCCCTTATTATTTGTTTTGCATTTTTTTGCTTAGTCATGTTACCGTAAGGAATTGGCAAGTAGTGTCGCAAAACTTATATTTTTATAGTGTTGGAAAGTGTTTCTAGATGATCTGGCTACCCATGCCTATTTTTTTTTTAGCCAGATATGGCGTATATATAAGTATGTGTTCGATTTTCCTGTGATTGCCATTTATCGTTTTTTCCCATTTCTTTCAAAATTACTACGTACTAAGGAACTATCACAGAGTAGTATTTCATTTATATGTTTATTTGTCGGAAAATATGCCTTGATGGTTTGCCTAGCACGTGGCTGAAATTTTTTTTTTCTGAAATGCCGTATATTAGAATGGCCATTTTTCCACGAGTGCCCCTTTTTATTTGTTTTGCATTTTTTTGCTTAGTCATGTTACCGTAAGGAATTGGCAAGTAGTGTCGCAAAACTTATAATTTTATAGTGTTGGAAAGTGTTTCTAGATGATCTGGCTACCCATGCCTATCTTCTTTTTTTAGCCAGATATGGCGTATATATAGGTATGTGTTCGATTTTCCTGTGATTGCCATTTTTTCGTTTTTTCCCATTTCTTTCAAAATTACTACGTACTAAGGAACAATCACAGAGTAATTATTCATTTAGATGTTTATTTGTCGGAAAATGTGCCTTGATGGTTTGCCTAGCACGTGGCTGAATTTTTTTTTTCTGAAATGCCGTATATTAGAATGTTAGCCATTTTTCCGCGAGTGCCCCTTTTTATTTGTTTTGCATTTTTTTGCTTAGTCATGTTACCGTAAGGAATTGGCAAGTAGTGTCGCAAAACTTATATTTTTATAGTGTTGGAAAGTGTTTCTAGATGATCTGGCTACCCATGCCTATCTTTTTTTTAGCCAGATATGGCGTATATATAGGTATGTGTTCGATTTTCCGGTGATTGCCATTTTTTCGTTTTTTCCCAATTCCTTCAAAATTACTACGTACTAAGGAACTATCACAGAGTAATGATTCCTCTAGATGTTTATTTGTCGGAAAATTTTGTTTACTTTTTTTTTGATTGAATATCATCAAATTTTTTTAGCTAAAATATTGTTTTACATTTTTTTTTCGATTTTATTTCCCTTCAAAAAAATTTTTTTGGGTCAAAATTTTAATTTTATAGTCGTAAAATAATCGACAATTATCCAGCAACCCACCATACAATTTTTATGCATATCCAATAATAATTAGATTAGTAAATAACACCTTGAAATTGACATACCCTTCCTACATTTCAAGTGGCAGATTAGGGAGTCTGAGTCAGTGTGGTTGGCGGCCATTTTGTGGACATATCCGAAGCGTAAGCTGCCCTATCTATATATATTCTTGTTCCCTATAGAATTTGTGATATTTTGGTATATTTTTACCTGCATAAATATCATATTATATATTAAATATATGTATTTTTTTACGGAATTTCTAAGTACTCAAAAAATTACCTTTAGATATGGCCCCTGATATAAATGTAATTTACAAAATAATGAAGATTTTTTTACATATTTCTATTTTAGGATAACATATGTTTATTCCCTAAAAAAATTAGCCACTTCCTATTTCATTTGGGTACCCAAAAAAATTCATGAAATTTGGACAAATTTTTTTGGCCAAAAAAAGTTCCCCTTTTTTTCTCATTTCAGATCTTCACCTCCATGGGTCTGGCTTCATCCAAAATACATCAAGATGTGTCCTAAACATTCAAGAATCAATTCCTAAAAGGATTTGTGTATATATGTATAAACTTTTTTTTATGAATTTTTATGTCAGGTCTTTTTTTTCTACTTAATTTTTTAAAATATTTATAATAAATAGTTTTTCTGCAGATGAGTAGTATTTATCTATACAGTTGTTTTAAGCATTCATTGAAGTTTTTTTTGGCAAAAGAAAAAAGGAGGTTACTGCAAAAACTGATTTTTCAAGAATTTTTTTTGGCGTCGGGGTCGTTCGCGTCCGAGTATACCCTTAAAGGGGTGTCCGAGGAGCGTACCTATCCAGGGTTAATACAGCCGCAAACCCTTTCTGCAAAAAGGGGAAGGCTCTAGCAGGAGAGGACACAAAGGAAGGGAGCTTTTTACTCAATGCAGCTACCTTTGAGTTTCTGAAGCCCCTCTCTTTCATCGAAGAAGAAAGCAAAGCTTGAGCCTTAGCATGGTCTATCACTATGACCTCCTTCGGCTCTGTCTCCTCCTTTGAAGCTGGTTCCTTCCTCAACCGGACATAACAGTCCATATATGACCCTTTGCTGGGCCAGAATTCCACCTCCTCAAGGGGAACTGAACCCAGTTTATCCGACATGACGATCTTTCCAGTCGTCATCGGCATGTGCTCAGCATATCTCCACGGGTTAGCATCTGAGCACAAGGGAAGGTCTTTCACGTTGAGCCTTTTCTGAGGCCCATGTGATGCTGCAAGCTTCTGCATCTGCAGTTCCATTGCAGCAGCCTTCTCCATATTCTCCTTCTGCATTTGTTGGATCATTCCAACAATGGAGGAGAGGGCCTGTCCCAGCTCTACTGGGAGAGCGGACGATGTTGAGGGAATAAGTTCAGGGATCAGAACCGGAGCAGCCGACACCTCGTCGGCTTCTTCCTCTACAATGTCTAGGGTTTGATCTTCATCCTGGCCTCCTGCCAGGAGGTCTTCCTCCAGACGCTCGGACACGTCTGACATCCTGTCGTCCAACTGGATGTCTTGCAAGGCGACTGCCACTTCAGCATCCACCTGGATCTGAACTAGGGGGATCTCCTCTTGAGGCTGGGGAATCACTGCATCAACTGATGCCCTAGGGAAAAGGTAAGCCCTCATCTTCTCACTTGGAAGATAAGGTCCAGAGGTGTTCTTCTGGAAGCCCCTTACCCAGGTGCGAAGCTTCTCCCTAGCTATATCCCTTGATTCCGCTGTCCTAGGGGAATCAAAAGCCTCAGTAATCAGGTTAGAGCACACTGTACATACCTGGGGGTCCCAAAACCGGAGATCACCTTTGGAGACAGCGCATGCTGCGTGTCTGCTACATAACTCATGTCCGCAGAAGTTCTTACTGCGGACGTTGCAGAAAGCACTTCCGCACTTCGGACGTACCTCCTGCAAAGAGAAGAAATTTCCATGAGTATCAAGTGAACTATGTATCACTGGATATGCACAGTTTAGCATAACAAATCAGAATGGAAAGACACACACTTGTGCTTTCCCCATAAAACCAATTGTTGCCACCTTCCAGATAATAAAATCATATGGTTAATCTCTTCTAGAATAACCAATGAGAAGTTTCCAGAGGAAACAGGTGGAGCTCACACCTAAGCAATGATTTTAAAATCCCGGATAATAGACAAGAAAGAACTCACTTTCTTATCTGTAAGGCAACAGCAAAGGGCTGTGCAAGACAACACAAAAGTGTTAGAACACACAGTGCTGTACCAAAACTTATAATATAGTTTTCTTCCTACAGTATACGTTATACTGAAGATTACTGGTACAGTATAGAAGGTCATGTGCCGGCCGGCACAAACCATAACTAGCTTTAAATTATACTACTTAACAGCTATAAGGCGGCAGAACGCTGGTTCAAATGCATGTGCCGGCCGGCAGTAACTGCCAGCTGGCAACAGCCAATGTCGGCTACACAAGGTAGCACCCGGCTGCCGGCCACTGCTCCTAGCGACCGGCAGACAAGGGCTGACATTAGCCGGCCGGCAAAGGTAAACAACCGATGCCAGCCAGCAGCAAAAGAACCAGAGGACTACGACTGCCCGGCTGCCGGCCTCATAGGGGAGAATGTAATTCAGGCTTCCTGACCAATGCCGTCTGGCTCTAGAGGCAGGCATGGATGAGGGACCAAGGGAGGTCCGGGCAGCACTCAAAGCAGAAGACCCTTGCTGGCTGGCAGACTCTGCCGGCCGGCAAGGGACTGAGTCAATTCCACATCCTAACCTATCCTAGGTCCAGATGTAGAATGATGTACAGTACTGTAATGGCTAGGCCATTACGGAGATAGAGGGGGAAGGGACAAAAGAGGGTCCTACCAACCTTGCTTTAGTGAAGGATCACCCGCAGCCAAGAAAACTCATCTTAGCCTAAGGGAGATCCAAGGAGGGAGGCCAGCAATACTTGCCAGCTGCCAAAGAACCAAAGCAAGGAAGGTGCTGCTACTCCCAGGGAAAGGATCTTATCCTCCCACCGAGAACAGCAACAAGGACTAGTCTGCTAGATCACAAAAGAAGGAATCATAT
This sequence comes from Palaemon carinicauda, assembly GCF_036898095.1. Lineage (NCBI taxonomy): Eukaryota > Metazoa > Arthropoda > Malacostraca > Decapoda > Palaemonidae > Palaemon > Palaemon carinicauda. The sequence goes on along the minus strand of NW_027170231.1, from coordinate 12,561 downwards.
CCACAGAAACCTTCTGTAGTGACCTAAGGAGGCTAAGCCTCCTATGTGTGTGTCAAGCCAG
>NW_027170231.1:0-7500 GCF_036898095.1 Palaemon carinicauda | reverse complement strand
GAAGACTTCCAGCCCGTGTATGAACGGAGATGTTCAAAATCCATACAATTAAAGAAATTTAGGGATGAGGCAACTTTCCTCGGATCGTGACCTGAGGGTGTACTGTCAGGATCCGCTCTGCGAATAAAATATGTGATTTTCGCTCTGAGTTGATTCAGAGATAAATTTGAGCCTGATGTTTCTCCCCTGAATAGTTGACCACCCTTGAAGTCTGAAGTTCTACGAAGATAGACCTTTAGGCATTCTACTGGACATAGAGATGCATCTTCTTTCAGAGGGCAGATTCTCCAGGGACCCCACCTGTTGGTGGGTAACTCATTCTTGGCGAGAAACGTAGGATCCGGAAACAGGTTCAGATCCCCCCCATCCAGGAACTGAACACGACCTGCCTCTCTCGAGAGGGCTACGATCTCACTAACCCTGGCCCCGGACGCGAGTGCAAATAGCAAAATAACTTTTTGCGTCAAATCCTTTAACGCACATTCTTCATTGCTCAACAGGGAGGCGAAATGAAGAACTTTGTCTAAAGACCATGAGATGGGCTTTGGAGGTGCTGAAGGTCTGAGCTTAGCGCAGGCTTTCGGAACTTTATTAAAGATCTCGTTACCTAGGTCGATCTGGAAGGCAAATAAAATGGGTCTCATCAAAGCAGATTTACACACTGAAATCGTGTTAGCTGCCAACCCTTGGCCATGGAGGTGGATGAAGAAAGATAAGCAGAAGTCTGTTGAGATCTCCTGCGGATTCTTTGCCTTTACAAAGGCCACCCATTTTCTCCAAGATGACTCATATTGCCTTCTAGTCGATTTGCACTTATATTCCTCTAGGAAGTCTATGCTGGCTTTCGAAATCCCGAAACGCTTTCTCACCGCAAGGGCGAGAAAATCATGAGCTGCAGGGTCCGGGTTTTCTGTAATGAAGCGCAGACAGTCAACTTCTGGACTCGCTGGGTCAGAACTGGATGTGGTAGCGGCACAAACTTCATCTGTAGTTCCAACGCCAAGGGGAACCACATACTGTTCGGCCACTTGTGGGCCACTATTGCCGCTACCCCCTTGAAGGATCTCAGTTTGTTGAGGACCCTCAACAGAAGGTTGTGAGGAGGGAACAGATAAATCCTGGACCATCTGTTCCAGTCGAGGGACATCGCGTCCACTGCTTCCGCTAAGGGGTCCTCGTACGGGGACACGTACAGGGGCAACTTCTTGTTGTCTTTCGTCGCAAAGAGGTCTATCTGCAGTTCTGGGACTTGATTCAGAATGAAGAAGAATGATCCTGCGTCTAAGGACCATTCCGACTCTATCGGTGTGAACCTGGATAGAGCGTCCGCTGTCACATTGCGGACTCCTTGAAGGTGAACTGCCGACAGGTACCACTTCTTCTTTTCCGCCAATCGGAAAATGGCTAACATCACCTGGTTGAGAGGTGGTGACCTCGACCCTTGTCGATTCAAGCATCTCACAACCACCTCGCTGTCCATCACCAATCTTATGTGGATCGAGTGACGCGGGGAGACTTTCTTTAAGGTAAGGAGCACTGCCATAGCTTCTAGAAAGTTTATGTGAAAGGTCCTGAATAGCTTGGACCAAGTCCCCTGGACTTTTTTCCGATGAGAGTGACCTCCCCATCCCTCCTTTGAGGCGTCTGAGTGAATCGTCATCGACGGGGGAGGTGGCTGAAGAAGAACCGACTTCTTTAGATGTCTGGCTTGGGACCAAGGCCTGAGAAGAGTACGTAGCCGAGGCGGCACAGGTCTTCTCAGATCTCTTCGCGCGTTTGATGCATACCTTCTCCAAACTCCGGTTGCATCCTTTAGCTGTGCTCTTAGCACTGGGTCTGTCACTGAAGCAAACTGGAGAGAGCCTAGTACCCTCTCCTGTTCGCGTCTTGATATCCTTTTGGAATCTAGAAGTCTCTTGACAGAGCCCGCTATCTCCTTCCTTTTCTTCGTCGGGATGGAGAAACTGTGTGACAAAAGGTCCCAGTGGATTCCCAGCCACTGGAACTTTTGGGATGGAGAAAGTCGACACTTTTTTCTGTTGATCTTGAAGCCTAGGTACTCTAGGAACTGGATCACTTGACTGGAAGCTTGCAAGCATTCGGTCTCGGATGCTGCCCACACCAGCCAGTCGTCCAGGTAGGCTACTACCTGAATTCCCTTTAGGCGTAATTGTTTGAGAGCTGCGCTCGCAAGCTTCGTGAAAATCCTTGGGGCTATGTTTAGCCCGAATGGCATGGCTCTGAAGGCGTATAGTCTCCGTTGTAGCCTGAACACTAGGTAGGTGGAGAGTCGACGGCTGATTGAAATGTGCCAATAGGCGTCTGACAAGTCTATAGAGACTGAGTATGCCCTCTTGGGCAGTAAGGTCCTTATGTGTTGCAGTGTAAGTATCTTGAATTTGCAATTCACTATGAACTTGTTGAGTGGCGACAAGTCCAGAATGACTCTGAGCTTTTCCGAGTCTTTCTTGGGAACACAAAACAGCTTCCCTTGGAATTTGATGGACTTCACCTTTCGGATCACCTTTTTCTCCAACAGTTCTTGAACGTACTCCTCCAGAACGGGGGTGGAGTGTTGGAAAAACCGAAGGCACGTGGGTGGAGTGCTGTACCAGCTCCAGCCCAGTCCATTCTTGAGTAGGCTTTGGGCCCAGGGATCGAAGGTCCAGCGATCCCAAAATTTCATCAGTCTCCCTCCTACCGGTATAGTTTCACTTGGACTGCCGTCCTGAGGTCTTGCCTCCCTGACCACGACCACCTCTGAATCCCCTTCCCCTTGAGGGGCGCCTAGACGAGCATCTGGCTGCTCCTCTAGGTTTTGCACGAAAGGAAGAAGACTGTCCTTCGAATGTTGGGGTGAATGCGGTGGACTGACCTGGCACAGCCTGGGGTACCCACTGAAAAGTGGTCGGGGTTTGTGCCACCATCTGGGGCACTGGAGGCAATGGCAATTGCAGTTGCTGTTGCTGTCTAAAAGGCTTGGCTGGCCGAGACGGTAGCCTAGTCCTCATATTCTTCCTTTTTGGTTGAGGACCCTCATCCGGGGAAGACTTTCTTTTGATAGCCAGGCCCCACTTCTGGAGAAGGTTTCTATTCTCCACGGTGGCCTTATCAACAACTTCTTTGACCACATCGGTAGGGAAAAGGTCTTTTCCCCAAATGTTGGAGGAGATTGACTTCCTTGGCTCGTGTCTCACCGTAGCCCCGGTGAACACGAACTCCCTGCAAGCTCTCCTTGCCTTGACGAAGGTATAAAGGTCCTTCGTCACTGTGGCTAGGTGACACTTAGCCACCACCATGAACATTTCATGGACCTTGGGGTCACTTGCCATCGTCTCAAGAGTAGTCTGATGAGACATTGAGGCAGCCAGTCTTTCTTTTGTCTCGAACTCTCTTCGTAAAAGAGAGTCGGACAGCTTGGGGAGGTCTTCGCCGAATTGCCGTCCGGCAATATCAGCCTCCAACTTTCCCACTGAGAACGTCAGATGGACATCCTTCCAGTCTTTGTGGTCCATAGGCAGGGCCAGCGACAAGGGTTTACACTCCTCCAGGGAGGGGCAAGGCTTGCCGGCCTCAATTGCTTCTAGGACAGCCGCAAACCCTTTCTGTAAAAAGGGGAAGGCTCTAGAAGGAGAGGACACAAAAGAAGGGAGCTTCTTGCTCAATGCAGCTACCTTCGAGTTAGAGAAGCCCCTCTCTTTCATCGAGGATGAAAGTAGGGCTTGAGCCTTAGCGTGGTCCATAATTATGACCTCCTTCGGCTCTGTCTCCTCCCTTGAAGCTGGTTCTTTTCTCAGCCGGACATAGCAGTCCGGATATGATGCCTTGCTGGGCCAGAATTCCACCTCCTCTAGGGGAACTGAACCCAGCTTATCCGAGATGACGAACTTTCCAGTCGTCATCGGCATGTGCTCAGCATACCTCCATGGGTTAGCATCTGAGCATAAGGGAAGGTCTTTCACATTGAGCCTTTTCCGGGGCCCATGTGATTCTGCCAGGGACTGCATACGCAGCTCCATAGCAGCCGCCTTCTCCTGATTCTCCTTCTGCATTTGTTGGATCATTCCAACAATCGAAGAGAGGGCCTGTCCCAGTTCTACTGGGAGACCGGCCGATGTTGAGGGAATAGGCTCCGGAATCTGAACCAGAGTAGCCGACACCTCGTCGACCTCATCCTCTACGACATCCGGGGTTTGAATTTCATCCTGACCTTCTGCCAGGAGGTCTTGTTCCAAACGCTCATCCAGGCCAGACATCCTGTCATCTAACTGGATGTCTTGCATCGCGACTGCGACTTCCACGTCCACCTGGACTTGATCTTGGGGATCTCCTCTTGAGGCTGGGGAATCACTGCATCAGCTGATGCCTTGGGAAAAAGATACGCCCTCATCTTCTCACTTGGAAGATAAGGGCCAGAGGTGTTCTTTTGGAAGCCCCTTACCCAGGTACGAAGCTTCTCCCTTGCTATATCCCTTGATTCCGCCGTTCTAGGGGAATCAAAAGCCTCAGTAATCAGGTTAGTGCATACAGTACATACCTGAGGGTCCCAATACTGGAGATCATCCTTGGAGACAGCGCATGCTGCGTGTCTCCTACAACACTCATGTCCGCAGAGGTTCTTGCTGCGGACGTTGCAGAAAACATTTCCGCACTTCGGAGGGTCCTCCTGTAAAGAGAAGAAATTTCCATGAGTATCAAGTGAACTATGTATCACTGGATATGCATAGTATAGCATAACAATTCATAAAGGAAAGACACACACTTGTGTTTCCCTCACAACCCATTGTTGCAGCCTTCCAGATAATAAAATCTAAATGGTTAATCTCTTCTAGAGTAACCAATGCAAGGTTTCCAGAGGAAACAGGTGGAGCTCACACCTAAGCAATGATTTTAAAATCCTGGATAATAGGCAGGAAAGAACTCACTTTCCTATCTGTAGGGCAACAGCAAGGGATGTGCGAGAAAACACAATAGTGTTAGAAGACACAGTGCTGTACCAAAACCCTTACCATAGTTTTCTTCTTACTGTATATTTTATACTGAAGAATACTAGTACAGTATAGGGGGATGCGTGCTGGCCTGCCTTTGCCGGCCGGCACACACCATAACTAGCTTTAAAGTATACTACTTAACAGCTATAAGGCGGCAGCACTCTGGTTCAAATGCATGTGCCGGTCGGCAGCAACTGCCGGCCGGTAACAGCCAATGTTGGCCGGCAATGGCTGCTGGCCAGCAACTACACAAGGTAGTACCCAGCTGCCGGCCACACTCTTGGTGACCGGCAGACAAGGGCTGACATAAGCCGGCCGGCAAAGGTACAAGACTGATGCCAGCCGGCAGCAAAAGAACCAGAGGACTACACCTGCCCGGCTGCCGGCCTCATAGGCCGGCAGCCGGGTCAGGTACAGCACTAGAAGAAAAATAGAATGGATGCCGGGATAAGAGTGTACACAACCTCCAAGCCCGGCAACCGAAAGAGTGCATATATGGAAGGGGAGAAACTAATTCAGGCTTCCTGACCAATGCCGTCTGGCTCTACAGGCAGGCATGGATGAGGGACCAAGAGAGGTCCGGGCAGCACTCGAAAACATAAGACCCTTGCCGGCCAGCAGCTCTGCCGGCCAGCAAGGGGCTGAGTCAATTCCACATCCTAACCTATACTAGGTCCAGATGTAGAACGACGTACAGTACAGTAATGTCTCGGGCATTACGGAGAAAGAGGGGGAAGGGACAAGAGGGTCCTGCCAACCTTGATTTAGTGACAGATCACCCGCAGCCAAGAAACTTATCTTAGCCTAAGGGAGATCTAAGGGGGAAGGCCAGCAATACTTGCCAGCTCCCAGAGCACCAAAGCAAGGAAGGCGTTGCTACTCCCAGGGAAAGAAACTTATCCTCCCCCGAGAACAGCAACAAGGACTAGTCTGGTAGATCACAAAAGAAGGAATCATATCCACAGAAACCTTCGGTAGTGACCTAAGGGAGCTAAGCTCCCTTTGTCTGTGTCAGGTCAGCGAGGGGGACTCAGCCCCAAGCCAGACAACACAGACTCAGACTAAAAAGCTCTGTTGTTCTGTCCCTCTTGAACCATACTACAGGAACAGGAAGGTACAGTAACACCCCAGTATAGTTTTATCGAAAATAAATTCGGAAAAAAACCACTTAGGGATAAGCCCAAGGCTTAAACAGAGGGAAAGGGATTGCATACCTTCTCCGAAGAAAAGAAAGCAACCGGGGAGTATGATAAAGTATACTAAGGCTCCATAAGCAACTAGCCTAGGCACCAAGAGAATTGATTACCTAAATCACCGAAACTCACTCGTATACTATCTTGGAAATATTCCACACAGTCTTAAATGTATAAAATATAGCCTAAAGCTTCAATAAAATTTTAATTACACTCGGAAAAACCAAAATCATGCATGAAGTACTAGGACCAAACGACTAGGCCACATGGCCTAGCGTTGGCCAGAATGGCGAATACTTCGCCAAATAATACTAAGCACGAAAGGAAATCCTATGTAATGCTGAATAGCTAAAATTTATTAAAGCAAAACAACCAGGAAAGTCGCTCTGACTAACTAATTTATACCTAGCGAGCGACAGCGTCCAGGACGCCTCTGGTAGGCTACGGCTCTTGTATCAAAGATTAATCCTATTAATCACTAAAAATTTTACCAAGAGCCTACATTTATACATAAAAGACATTATACTCAACTTATCAGAGGCCAACGAAGACGGAGAAGCCATGAAAAAGTAGAATAAATCCAAAATTTGTGAGAAACACAGGAAAAAACACCGAGTTGTTAAGCTACGCAAAAAGGAATGGAGATGGCGCCAGGATTGGCGCCAGGCACGCATACGAATCGGAGGATAGGGAAGCCTTGGGAGCGGCTCCCCTTTTTCTTTCCTGAATTCGTATCTCGCCAATCACCTCCTACGAGACGAAATCTCTGTCCAGGATGTAGATTGCCATGTGGCGTGTCAAGAATACGTCCTCTGATATGTCGCGAAATCCCTTTCACGAGGGATACTCGCTCCAGGAGTTAGAATTCTGGTATTTTAAGGTGAATTCTCTGGGAATATCGCCGTAGTTGTAATATACCCTAGGAAGCTACCCTATAGGAACTTCCATCAGGATGACATGGCTTGAGCCCAAATATATATATATATATATATATATATATATATATATATATATATATATATATATATATATATATATATATATATATATATATATATATATATATATTGTACATTGAATATATATATATATATATATATATATATATATATATATATATATATATATATATATATATATATATATATATATATATATACACTGTACATTATATATATACATATATACATATATATATATATATATATATATATATATATATATATATATATATATATATATATATATATATATATATATATATATATATATATATATATATATATATATATATATATATATATATATATATATAT
>NW_027170230.1:27500-29093 GCF_036898095.1 Palaemon carinicauda | reverse complement strand
GTGTTATCACCATACAGTGAGGTTAATAAACTTCTATTAAACTCATAATTAAAAACAATGATATGAAACATAATTAATTACATGGAGATAGTAAGGAATTAGTACCATACCACCTAATATACATTGAAGCTATTGTTTTCATGTTGAACAGGTTTATATAAGTATCTACATACAATTTATATTATATATATATATATATATATATATAATATATATATATATATATATATATATATATATATATATATATATATATTCGGTGTGTGTGTGTGTGTGTGTGTGTGTGTATAGGCAAAGGGAAAATGAACCGTAACCAGAGAGAAGGATCCAATGTAGTACTGTCTGGCCAGTCAAAGGACCCCATAACTCTCTAGTTGTAGTATCTCAACGGGTGGCTGGTGCCATGACCAACCAGAATGTATACCATATAAGCTTTTTTTTTATAAAATCCTGCCTATTTTCTAAATGAGTTTGGTTTTGTAATCCCGAATCTACAAAGGATTTATCCAGGTTTTAAATCGAATCCCCTAAAGATTACTTTTGGATTAAAAGATATTCTTGGAAATGACAGAAGCACTATTTTAACTTCTCAGTTCAGAGATTTTTTCCGAAGAACCCGAATATTATTTATTTCCTCCCTGGTTCAATGATTTCATATTTTTAGATTATTAGTGAAAAATTATGGTTTTTCTTATCCACTTCTCATATCATATAATTACAGCATTTCATTTTCATATATATATATATATATATATATATATATATATATATATATATATATATATATATATATATATACATATATATATATATATATATATATATATATATATATATATATATATATATATATATATATATATATGAGTGTGCGTGTGTGTAGTTATGCAGCATACATACATACACACACACACACATATATATATATATATATATATATATATATATATATATATATATATATATATATATATATATATAATATATGTGTGTGTGTATATATTTAAATATACATACGTAATATATCTACATCTATATTTATCTATCTGTCTATCTACCTATCTATCCATCCATATATGTTTATACATATATATATATATATATATATATATATATATATATATATATATATATATATATATATATATATATATATATATATATATATATATATATATATATATATATATATGTGTGTGTGTGTGTATGTGTGTGTGTGTTTGTATATATACGTGTGTGTATGTATATATATATATATATATATATATATATATATATATATATATATATATATATATATATATATATATATATATATTATATATGACCTTTCATTATTCTAGTTCCAGCTGAACAAATTACCTGAAATTTCCCAACGATATGATTATGTTAATGAAGATTATTCTTGTCCAGTTCATGAATGAAATTTTGAAATATTGATTTATATTATCTATAATCCCTATTGTATCTTCGAATGCCTGTAACTGCTAGTATGAAATGTGTTTTAAAAGTATATATCACATTACGACAATATATATGTTAATACTTACTAAGCCTACCTAAAGACAAGTAATATTACCAGAGTTTTTCCAC
>NW_027170230.1:2500-22500 GCF_036898095.1 Palaemon carinicauda | reverse complement strand
AATGGTAATTGGTGTCTAATGTAAATAAACAAGTGAGAGTTATGTAAATACCTTTCTTCTGTATGTATGTAACAAATATTGTTAGTCTCTGTTTAGCCGTCAATTTGTTTGGTAACCTCTTATTAAAGAGACCTATCATTGTTCGTGTTTCTTTGCCAGCCTACAAGAGATTAAACATGGCGCAGTGAGTAGGATCTATTCTACTGGTGAAATGATCGTAGTCAGAAGTGATTCAGAGTTTAAGGTTTGAGTGACACGATGGAAGGGCAACTAGAACAATTGACGGAGCTGCTGGCGAAGCAAGCGGATATGGCTCAGAAGAGGGAAGAACGTTTAGCTATGATGTTAGAAACTATGATGATTCAAAATGGAAATGTTAACGAAAATCGTCAACGAAGTGGAGGTGCTGAAATTTCGCAAAATGATGCACAGTGCCGGTATAAAATTCCTCATAGTGCCACACCTGCACCTCACCTGTCATCGTCAGTCTCTTTGAAGGAGTTCGATGCTTGGCGGCATAAATTCGAAGGTTATGCAATGCTGACTGGAATTAAATCATTAACGCCTGCTGAGCAAAGGTCGGTTCTCGCTTCTGTTTTAGATGAAGACTGGACACGAACATTGCGATATGGGCTCTCTTTTCCGGCTGATGCAGATCTTGAAACAATACTTAATGCTATGGAAAGTCACTTACGAGGTCAACGGAATGTAATCGTCGACAGGAGAGAATTTTACCTCAGAAAACAAGAAACTGGTGAGAGTTTCGACGATTTCCTTTGTGGTATCCGGGAAATTGCAGCATTCTGCGATTTTTGTTCATCATGTATGGACAATAGATTGAGAGACCGTATTGTTGTTGGCACTGGAGATGAACAAGCTCTAAAACGTATGCTAGAAGAGAAGGACCTGAATCTGCAGAAGGCTGTAGATATTTGTCGAGCTTCTGAGAGTGCTAATGAGAATAGCGCTACAATACGAGGAATGATCCCAGACAATATATCAAAAGTTTCACGGTACAAAAGGGACTACAAGAAAGCACCCAACAGTTTATATAAAAAGGAAAGATGCTTTAGATGTGGAAGAGATAGACATTCTGACATGAATGTTTGTAAGGCAAGGGACAAAAAGTGTTCCCAATGCGGAAAGATTGGACATTTTGCTGCTGTTTGTAGGTCAACAGGGAAGGAAACTTCTTCTTTTCTGAAAAAGAGTAAAGATTCAAAGCTAAAATCAACTGTTAGTAAACTTAACAGGGATGTACATAGGATCGTGAGTGATGTGTATGTTAACAGTGCCATTTCTCAAGCAACCCCGAAAGTTCAGATTCACATTACTCATCCTGCAGGGAACTCGTCTATACTATGGACACCGGATTCGGGAGCAGAAGCTACAGTCATGGGGCTCAATGTAGCGAGATCTCTGGGCATATATCCCTATATGCTCGAACCTTCTAAAATTGGAAAGCTTTGTTCTGCTGGTTACCAGACCCTTAATTGTGTAGGAGCTTTCACTTCACACCTTTCGCTTGGTGATCGACAAACTAAAGCAGAAATAACTGTGGTTAAAGAGGTAAAGGGAGCTTTATTGAGCTGGTTTGATTCGATTGCTTTAGGAATTCTACCGGAGGATTTTCCTGCTCAAATTAATTCTCTTCCCGTACGATTGTCTGTAAATCCAGATGAAGAAAAGCGCTTAAAGGACTACAAAGAGAACAAAGACTCTACTTGTAGGGAAGTTAGTTCTCCTGTTGCACTTCCAAGGTGGCCTTATGAACGTGATCCAACTGAAGGAGAAAGGGCAGAACATGCTGCAGCTTTGGTATCAGCATTTCCTCGGGTATTTGGTGCCACAAAAATACTGAGGGAGATGCATGGAGGTCCTATGCATATAAAGTTGTCCGAAAATGCAAGACCATTTGCTGTGACAGCCCCGCGCACTATACCATACAGCTGGAGGTCTGAAATAAAGGATCAGCTTGATGAACTTTTGGAGAAGGATGTTATCTGTAAGGTTGAGCATCCAACAGAATGGTGTCATCCTATAGTGCCTGTTGCTAAAAAGCCAAATGGAGTAAGATTGTGTGTTGATCTCACTAAGCTTAATAGGTATGTATGTAGACCCACTTATCCTGTACGATCACCACATGATGCAGTAGCTTCGATAAGCACCGGAGCAATGTGGTTCTCTACACTAGATGCAAAAATGGGATATTTCCAAATCAAAATTGCAGAAGAAGACCAGGATCTGACATGTTTTATCACCCCATGGGGTCGCTATAAATTCAAGAGAGCAGTAATGGGACTTATTTCTTCAGGAGATGAATACAATCGAAGAGGAGACCAAGCTCTTGGTGATATACCACAAACTGTGAAGATAGTTGATGATATTCTTGCGTATGATTATTCGTATAAGGATCACCTAGCCCATATTATTTCTATCTTGCAAAGATGTGATGAATATGGGATAACTCTTAATGATCAGAAAATTTGCTTTGCAAAACGTGTTGTTGATTTTTGTGGATATAAAATCTCAAGTCATGGCTACACAGTTGATTCTCGCAAAGTAATGGCTATTGCAGACTTTCCTGTGCCACAAAATATAACAGATCTTCGATCTTTTATGGGACTTGTGAATCAGCTTGGAAGTTTTTCTTCAGTGATTGCACGTGAAGCACAACCACTCAGAGATTTACTGAAGCAGCGTAATGAATGGTGTTGGACTGCACAACATGATTTGTCATTTAGGAGAGTGAAGAAAGCACTTACTGCACCCCCTGTACTTGCACATTTTGATGCAACTTTGCCAACCATGTTGCAGACAGATGCGTCACGACTGCATGGTCTGGGATTTGCTTTACTTCAAAAGCATGGAACGGACTGGAAATTAACGCAATGTGGCTCAAGATTCCTTTCAGATGTTGAAACAAGATATTCTGTAATAGAGCTGGAAATGACAGCCGTATTATGGTCAATAAAGAAATGTCATACTTACTTGGCTGGATTACCTCATTTTGATGTTGTGATAGATCATAGACCATTGATACCAATTCTTAACAGTAAATCACTTGGTGAAATTGAAAACCCAAGACTTCAACGCATGAGAGAGAAACTAAGTAATTTTAGTTTTACTGTTCACTGGCAGAAAGGAAGTGCTCATTGTATTCCGGATGCTTTATCACGTGCACCAGTTCAGGATCCTACAGAAGAAAATAGTTTGAAAGACGATGGATCCACTGATCCTTTGCATGTTGCAATGGTGAATGCCCTCGACATGCATGAAGATGGCGTACTTCTAACACCTCTGAAGGACAAAACACTGGAAAAGATACGTGCTGCTGCTGAACAGGATGCAGAATACAATTCTCTTCGGGAGATTATAATGAAAGGTTTTCCTGAACACTGCCATAATTTGGAAGTAGAACTCAGACCTTTCTGGAATATACGTGATATGCTTGCTGTAGATGATGACCTAATTGTTTATGGAGCAAGACTTCTTATACCCAGGAGACTTCGACGTGAAACCCTTGAATGTCTTCATGATGGTCATCAGGGAATTGACCGCACTAAAAGGAGGGCGCGGCAAACTGTTTATTGGCCTAAAATTGACAGAGATATTGAGAATATAGTTTCTTCGTGTATCAAATGCCGTTCTCTTCTACCAAATCAAAGGAACGAACCTTTATGGCAAGAAGAAGATCAACCAAGTAGAGTTTTTGAATCTGTATCTGCAGATTATTTTCATGCCATGGGTCGAACTTATCTTGTTTATGTTGATAGGTTGTCTGGGTGGCCTTGTATATCTTCCTGTCAGGGTATAGCTTCTGCAGCTAATCTAATCCGATCATTGAGGGCTATATTTTCAGATACTGGTGTTCCTGTGTTGTTGAAGACTGATGGAGGACCACAGTTTGCTGCATCAGCTTTGAGACGTTTTTTATCTCGTTGGGGAGTAGAACATCGCATTACTTCGCCATATAATCCGAAGGCAAATGGACATGCAGAAGCATCTGTGAAAATTATCAAGAAGCTGATAATGACTACTACTAAGAATGGGAATCTGGATGCAGATGAATTCGCCCGTGGAATGTTAGAGCTTAGGAACACACCCCGTGCTGATGGCAGATCACCAGCCCAAGTTTTATTTGGTCATCCCCTCAGGTCTTTTATTCCAACACATCGTCGTTCATTTGCCAAAGAGTGGCAAAGGAAGGCAGAGGAATGTGATGTTAAGGCAGAGTATTTGCGAAGTCAGGCGAAGCAACGGTACGACAGTACTGCCAGACCCCTTTCTCATTTGAAAATGGGTAGTTATGTTGATGTTCAAGATCACAACACAAAACTTTGGAATCGTCCAGGTGTTGTTGTTGGCATTGGATCCAGGCGAGATTATCTTATAAAGTCGGGCAGTGGACGTATTTTGTGGAGAAACCGGAAGTTCCTGAGACCGCATCGACCTTTTCTACCAATGTATGGATCAAGCATTGATGCAACTAATACTCCCAATAAACCAAAGGATGAGGAGAGGTCGCAAGATAATTCTACTGCTGAGGTTATTGAACAACCAGTTTCGCCTACACCAGCTCCACGTCGTAGTTTGCGGCATAAGAAAGAACCTGATCGTCTACAAGTAAAATGGAACAAAAATACATATGAATAAGAAGGATCTTCAGACGCTAGGAGTTATATATTACCCTAGACGTCTTAGGGGGAGGTGTGTGATATACCTCCAAATGTCTGTATTTATTTTGTTTACTAGTTATGTAATGGGTTGTTCTGAAATTATATTGTAATGGTAATTGGTGTCTAATGTAAATAAACAAGTGAGAGTTATGTAAATACCTTTCTTCTGTATGTATGTAACAAATATTGTTAGTCTCTGTTTAGCCGTCAATTTGTTTGGTAACCTCTTATTAAAGAGACCTATCATTGTTCGTGTTTCTTTGCCAGCCTACAAGAGATTAAACAGAGTAGTACTCTACCTTCCTGCTCCAACTGAATTGGTTCAGAAGGGGACAGTACAGCAGTGTATTAGTCTGAGTCTGTGTTGGTCTAGCGTGGGGCAGAGTCTCCCTTGCTGCCTGACACGGGCATAGGAGGTTTATCCTACTTGAATCACCTTGGAAGGTTTCGGTAATTATGATCCCTTCGCTCGGTGACCCCTCAGACTTGTCCTCTTTGCTGTTCCGGGTTCGGGATATGTTCCCTTTCTGGAATAGCAATTCCTTCCTTGCCTTGGTTTTAGGGAGGCAGCCAGTAGTGCCGGCCTCCCTCCCTGGATCTCTCTGGCTGAGATGAGCTTTCTTAGTTTGGAATGATCCTTAACCAAGGCAAGGTTGGACAGGACCCTCTGTCCTTCCCTTCTATTTTCTGTTTCCTTTGTGTCAGTCGTCTCACATCCGTACCTAGCATAGGTTGGGATGGGGAGCTGACGTGGTCCCCTGTCGGCCGGCAGAGTGTGCCGACCGGCAGAGGCCCTATCCTTTGAGTGCTGCCCGGTCCTTCCTTGGTCCCTCAACCACTGCCGTCTGTAGTTTCAGTAAGCAGTGGTTAGGAAGCTTGACTTAGTGTCTCCCCTTCCTCTCGGCACTCTTTCGGGTGTCGGGCGCGGAGGTACATAGCCTCTTAGCCCGGCACCCATTCTGTTGTCTTCTCTTGTGTTGTCCTTGCCGTCTGCCGGCCTAGTGGCCGGCCGTCGGTAGGGGGGTGTTCGCTAGTTCTCTTGCTGTCGGTCGGCTGTGTTTTATGCCTTTGCTGGCCGGTCTCCTTGCTCACCTCCCGGCCGCTATGAGTGGCGGCCGGCAGCCGGGCGCTACCTGGTGTGGATGCCAGCCGGCAGCCGGGCGCTACCTGGTGTGGATGCCAGCCGGCAGGGTTTACTCACCGCTGCCGGGCCGGCCTGCTACATCACTCGGTTGGCCGGCCACTAAGAGTGATGGCCGGCAGCTGGGTGCCAACCGGGTAGCTATGGACCGGCAACCACTACCGGCCGGTTCAGGCATAGGAACTGGAGTTCTCCCCCGTCTGGGTGATCCTAAGTTGCATACTTGAGACCTACCTTTGGAAAAGGGGGTGGGGGTGCTGACCGGCAAGAGCCGGCCGGCACACCACCCTCATGTACTGTATCAGTTCTTCCCTGTTTAGTGTCTTCTACCAGGGGAGAACATGATATAGTAGGTTACAACACTGTCTTTTCTAACTTACTTGTGTTGCCTTGTGCAATCACTTGGTGTTGCCTTACAGGGATGAAAAGAGAATTCTTTTCATCTTTAGCCAGAATGGTAAAATCTTACCTTAGGTGTGAGCTACACCTAATTTCCCTTGGGAAATATGACCTTTGGTTATTCTAGCAAAGACTAACCATTTGATTTTAATGGCTGGTGGGCTTCCACAGGTGATTGTGGGGGATTCACAAGTATGTGTCTTTTCCTTATTCTTTGTGGTCTTGCACGACCCGTTGCTGTTGGCCTTACAGATAAGAAAGTGAGTTCTTTCTTGTCTACTATCCGGTATTTTAAAATCATTCCTTGGGGGGGGGCTACACCTTCTTCCTTTGGAAATTTTCCATTGGTTAATCTGGCATAGATTAACTATACGATTTTCTTACTTGGAAGGCTACAAAAATTGGGTGTGCGGGAAATACAAGGATGTGTCTTTCCTTTCCTTTCCGTTTTGTTATGCTACTGTGCATATCCAGTGATACGTAGTTCACTTGATACTCATGGAAATTTCTTCTCTTTATAGGAGGACCATCCGTAGTGCGGATGTATTTCGGCAACGTCCGCAGTAGGGCTTCTGCGGACATGGTTCTGAAGGAGGCGTGTGGCATGCGCTGTCTCCACGGATGTTCTCCGGTATTGGGTCCCCCAGGTATGTTTCATATGCACTAACCTATCTATTGAGGCTTTTTCTTTTCGCTTCGCTCAAAATCCGTTTTTGTCTCCCCTACAACGGTGGATTCAAGGGATATAGCTAGGGAGAAGCTTCGTACCTGGGTGAGGGGCTTTCAGAAGATCACCTCTGGACCTTATCTTCCAAATGAGAAGATGAGGGCTTTCTTTTCCTAGGGCATCAACTGTTACAGTGATTCCCCAACCTCAAGAGGAGGTCCCCTTAATTCAGATCCCGTGGATGCTGAAGTCGCGGTCGCCTTGCTTAGCATCCAGTTGGACGACAGGATGCCAAACGTGTCCGAACGTCTGGAGGAAGACCTCCTGGCAGAAGGCCAGGATGAAGTTCGAGCTCCGGACAAGGTAGCGGAAGAGGCCGAGAGAGGTCGGCTGCTCCGGTTCAGGTCCTTGAACCTGCTCCCTCAACATCATCTGCTCTCGCAGTAGAGCAGGCCCTCCCTCCATTGTTGGCTTGATCCAACAAAGGCAGAGGGAGAGGAATGGGAAGGCAGCTGCATTGTAACTGCAGGGGCATATCCGGACTGCTATGTCCAGTTGAAGGAGGTACCAGCTTCAAAGGAAGAGACAGAGCTGAAGGAGGTCGTAGTGATAGACCATGCTAGGCTCATGCCTGGCTTTCTTCTTCGATGAAAGAGAGGGGCTTCATGAACTCAAAGGTAGCTGTATTTGAGTAAGAGGCTCCCTTCCTTTGTGTCCTCTCCTGCCACAGCCTTCCCCCTTTTTCGCTGAAAGGGTTTGCGGCGGTTTTGAAAACAGTCGAGGCTGGCAAGCCTTTCCCCTCCCTGGTGGAGTGTAAACCCTTGTTGCTGGCCTTTAGAAAGGAAGATTTAGTAAGCAAAACAAGGACTGGAAGGACGTCCATTTTACCTTCTCAGTCCAGATGTGGGAGGCGGATTTTGCCGGATGCCGGTTCGGCGAGATCCTCTCTAAGCTGTCTGGCTTTCTTTTGCGGAGAGAACTCGAGACAAAAGAAAGACTGGCTGCCTCCTTGTCTCTTCAGTCCACTTTTGAGACGATGACAAGTGATCCCAAGGTCCATGAAACGTTCATGGTTGTGATCAAGACTCATCTGGCCACTGTGACGAAGGATCTCTACAGCTCCGTCAGGGCGAAGAGAACCTGTAGGGAATTCGTGTTCACCCGGGCTACGATGAGGCACGAGCCAAGGAAACTAATCTCCTCCAACAGTTAGGACAAAGACCTTTTCCCTAGTGAATCGGTCAAAAAAGGTTGATAGGGCCGCCATGGACGATAGAAATCTTCTCCAGGAGTGGGGCCTGTCTACCAAGAGAAATTCTTCCCCGGATGGAGTCCCCAACCTTGGAGGAAGACTAAAAGGATTAGGATACTTTCTCGGCCAGCTAAGTCAAGTAGACAACAGCAGCAACGGCATTTGCTGATGCCCTCAGTGCCCCAGATGGTGGCAAAAACCCCGACCACACTTCAGTGGGTTCCCCAATTCGTGTCGACACAGTCTCCGGCATTCAACCCATCGTTCGAAGGTCAGTCAACTGCCTGTCGAACAAGCCTAGAGGAGCAGCCAGAAGTTCGTCTAGGCGCCCCTCAAGGAGAAGGGGTTTCACGGGTGGTCGCGGTCAGAGAGGCAAGACCTCAGGACAACAGTCCGAGCGAGATGATATTGGTAGAAGGGAGTCTCCAACGCTTTTGGGATCGGTGGACCTTCGATCCCTGGGTCCACAGCCTACTCAAGAAGGGACTGGGCTGGAGCTGGTACAGCACTCCATCTCCATACCCTCGGCGTTTTTCCGATACTCCACCCCCATTCTGGAGGAGTTCATTCATGAACTGTTAGAGGAAAAGTGATCCGAAGGGTAAAGTCCATCTAATTCCAAGGAAGGCTGTTTTGTGTTCCCAAGAAAGACTCGGAAAACTCGGAGTCATTCTGGACTTGTCGCCACTTAACAAGTTCATAGCGAACTACAGGTTCAAGATGCTAACAAAACAACACATGAGGACCTTACTGCCCAAGAGGGCATTTACCGCCTCCATAGTTTTGTCAGACGCCTATCGGCACGTTCCAATCTATTGGCGATTCCCCTCCTACCTAAGGTTAAGGCTACAACGAAGACTATATGTCTTCAAAGCCATGCCTCTCGGGCTTAGAATAACCCCAAGGATTTTCACGATGCTTGCGAACGTAGTTCTCAGTCAATTACGCCTAAAGGGAATTCAGGTAGTAGCCTACCTGGATTTTTGGCTGGTGTGGGAAGCACCCAGGACAGAATGCTTGCAAGCTTCCCTGTATGTGATCCATTTCCTAGATTATCTAGGCTTTAAGATCAACAGGAAAAGTCTCAACTTCCTCCATCTCTAAGTTCCGGTGGGTGTGAATCCACTGGGACCTAATGTCACACCGATTTCTCCATCATGGCGGAGAAAAGAAAGGAGATAGCTGGTTCTGTCAAGAGACTTCTAGATTCCATATGGATATCAGATGCGAACTGGAGAGTGTACTGGGGTCTCTCCAGTTTACTTCGGTGACAGACCCGGTGCTAAGAGCACAGCTAAAGGATGCAACCGGAGATTGGAGTAGTTATGCATCAGATGCGCGAAGAGATCTGAGAAGACCAGTTCCGCTTCGTCGAAATACTCTTCTCAGGCCTTGGTCCCATGCCAGACTCCTTAGGAAGTCGGTTCTTCTTCATCCACCTCCCCCGTCGGTGACGAGTCACTCAGACGCCTCGAAGGAGGGATGGGGAGTTCACTCTCATCAGAAAAAGGCCCAAGGGTCTTGGTCCAGTCTATTCAAGACCTCTCACAGTCATTTTCGAGAGACTATGACAGTCCTTCTTTCCTTAAAGAAAGTCTCCCCGCATCGCTCGATCCACATTAGGTTGGTGCTGGATAGCGGGGGAGTTGTGAGATGCTTGAATCGACAAGGATCAAGGTCACCACCTCTCAACCAGGTGATGTTGGCCATCTTCCGATTTGGGGGAAGAAGAAATGGTACCTGTCAGCAGTTCACCTTTAACTGACAGCGGACGCTCTATCCAGGTTCACACCGATAGAGTCGGAATAGTCCCTAGACGCAGGACCATTCTCCTTCATTCTGAGTCAAGTCCCAGAACTGCGGCTAGACCTCTTTGCGACGAAAGACAACAAGAAGTTGCCCCTGTATGTGTCCCCGTACGAGGACCCCTTGGTGGAAGCAGTGGACGCGATGTCCCTCGACTGGAACAGATGGTTCAGGATTTATCTGTTCCCTCCTTACAACCTTCTGTTGAAGGTCCTCAACAAACTGAGATCATTTAAGGGAGTAGAGGCAGTAGTGGCCCACAAGTGGCCGAACAGTGTGTGGTTCCCTCTGGCATTGGAACTACGATTGGAGTTTCGACCGCTACCAGATCCAGTTCTGACCCAGTGAGTCCAGAAGTCAATTGTCTGCGCTTCATTACAGGAAACCCGGACCCAGCAGCTCATGATTTTCTTTCCTTAACAGGTGAGAAAGTGTTTCGGGATTTCGAAAGCCAGCATGGACTTCCTAGAGGATTATAAGTGCAAACCTTTTATAAGGCAATATGAGTCATCTTGGAGAGAATGGGTAGCCCTTGTCAGACGAAGATTCCGCAGGAGATCACGACGGACTTCTGCTTATCTTTCTTCATCCATCTCCATGGTTATGGATCGGTAACTAACACGATTTTATCATGTAGGCCTGCTTTGACAAGACCCATTCTATATGCCTTCCAGGTCGACCTCGCTAACGAGATCTTTTATAAAAGTTCCGAAAGCCTGCGCTAGGCTCAGACCTTTAGCACCTCCAAAGCCCAATTCATGGTCTTTAGAAAAGTTCTTCATTTTGCTTCGCTGTTGAACAATAAGGAGTGTGCGTTAAAGGATTTGACCCATAAGTTATCCTCCTTTGTGCACTCGCGTCCGGGGCCAGGGTTAGTGAGATCATACCCCTCTCGAGAGAGGAAGGTCGTGTTCAGTTCCTGGATGGGTGAACTGAACCTATTTCCGGATCCTACGTTTCTCACCAAGAATGAGTTACCCACCATCAGGTGGGGTCCCTGAAGATTCTGCCCTCTGAAAGAAGATGCATCTCTATGTTCAGTAGAATGCCTAAAGGTCTATCTTCGTAGAACTTCAGACTTCAAGGGTGGCCATCTGGCCAGGGGAGAAACGTCAGGCTCAAAATTTATTACTGAAACAACTCAGGGCGAAAATCACATATCTTATTCGCAGAGCGGATCCTGACTGTTCACCCACAGGTCACGATCCGAGGAAAGTTGCTTCATCCTTAAACTTCTTTAGTTGTAGGGATTTTGGACATCTTCGTTCGTACACTGGCTGGAAGTCTTCCAGAGTGTTCTTTCGTCACTATGCGAAGCAAGTGCAGCAACTAAGAGGTTCTGTGGTAGCAGTGGGTTGCGTCGTTAACCCTGCTGTTTAACTCTGTGAGGAACAGTAGCTTAATTGGGACAATTAATTCCAGGGTGAGGATGTAGTCACATGTTGTACTACAAACTATGTGAGGGTACTGGGTGCCCCACGTTGACTGTTCCACTTTCAAAGGTGAACCCAGCATAAGTGCAAACATGCGTGCCGAGCGTTTCTAACGCTAATGTGACTGATTAGTAAAACAGACTTTTGACTTTGATACTTTGGTATCTTAAAAGTGGCTCCAATGTTTTTTCTTTCAGACAAACAAGTTTCTGTTTACTATCATACTTATGCTTAAAGTTTTAGTTATCCTCCTCTTATATATAGATATATATATATATATATATATATGAGTGTGGTTAACCTGTTTGTATATTGTCTGTCAATAAACTGGTTCTTGAGAACCTTGCATCTCCTTCACCTGTGAGCATTCATTCTATGTATATTTACCCGGGGATAATTCGAATAGAATGTTCCCTTATGCAAGCTAATATTGTATTGGTTTATGCTTTCCCTTAGCTGGAGGACTCCATCCCATAAAGGGATGGTGGCGGATTTACGAGTTTCCTCCTAAGCGGATATAAACCTTTGTCCAATACGTGTTTTGAGCGGAGGACTGGTCGATATTTCATATTGACACAGTGATTCTTTTCGAACTTCGCTTTACCCAGTATGGGGTGAGACCACTATACTCGCTTGCCTGGGGTTCATACTTAGATATATGTACTCTTCGAGACTTTCCCAGAGTCTAGTAAGACTCTTCCCTGTTGGGGGCAGGAAGCTCTATCATGGTTTATGATTAGTTGAAAAGATGTATGACGGTAACATCTTAGGTCTCTAGGTCGCGTCGACTGGGGGAAATACTTCTGAGGAGTACGGCACATTTTGAGAATCCACAGATACAGTAATGCTCTAGTATACTTCCATCAGGACGACATGGCTTGAGCCCAAAAAACGGATTTTGAGCGAAGCGAAAAATCTATTTTTGGGTAAGATGGCCATGTCGTCCTGATGGACCCGCCCTTCCCTTTCAATGAAAGGGCAGTAGGACCCCTCCCTACATACAGTATCTGTAGCACCTCGTGTTTCGCTACAAGGAATGCAGATGGCGCCAGAATCGGCGCAGGGCACGCTTACGAAACGGGAGAAGAGAGGGCCTTACGAACGGCTCTCCCCTTTCTTATCGTTTTCGTTTTCTTGCCATTTGACCCCTACGAAGTGTTAACTCTATTCGGGGTATAGATTGCTATGAGGCGTGTCAAGAATACGTCCACTGATATTTACGATATCCCTAAGGTCTTTTTTAGGGATACTCGCTCCAGGAGTTAGAATTCTGGGTACCTTAAGGTAAATTCTCTGGGAATATCGCCGTAGTTGTAATATACCCTAGGAAGCTGCCTTTAAGGAACTTCCATCAAGACGACATGGCCATCTTACCCAAAAATAGATTTTTCGCTTCGCTCAAAATCCGTTTTTTGGGCTCAAGCCATGTCGTCCTGATGGAAGTTCCTATAGGGTAGCTTCCTAGGGTATATTATAACTACGGCGATATTCCCAGAGAATTTACCTTAAGGTACCAGAATTCTAACTCCTGGAGCGAGTATCCCTCGTGAAAGGGATATCGCGACATATCAGAGGACGTATTCTAGACACGTCACATGGCAATCTACATCCTGGACAGAGATTTCATCTCGTAGGAGGTGATTGACGAGATACGAATTCGGGAAAGAAAAAGGGGGAGCCGCTCCCAAGGCTTCCCTATCCCCCGATTCGTATGCGTGCCTGGCGCCAATCCTGGCGCCATCTGTATTCCTTTTTGCGTAGCTTAACAACTCGGTGTTTTTTCCTGTTTTTCTTGCAAATCTTGGATTTATTCGGCTTTTCATGGCTTCTTCGTCTTCGTTGGCCTCTGATAAGTTGAGTCTAGTGTCTGTTATGTATAAATGTAGGCTCTTGGTAAAATTTTGAGTGATTAATAGGATTAATCTTTGATACAAGAGCCGTAGCCTACCATAGGTGTCCTGGACACTGTCGCTCGCTAGGTATAAATTAGTTAGTCAGAGCGACATTCCTGGTTGTTTTGCTTTAATAAATTTTAGCTATTTAGCTTTACATAGGATTTCCTTTCGTGCTTAGTATTATTTGGCGAAGTATTCACCATTCTGGCCTACGCTAGGCCATGTAGCCTAGTCGTTTGGTCCTAGTACTTCATGCATGATTTTGGTTTTCCGAGTGTAATTAAAATTTTATTGAAGCTTTAGGCTATATTTTATACATTTTAGACTGTGTGGAATATTTCTAAGATTGTATACGTGTGAGTTTCGGTGAATTAGGTAATCGATTCTCTTGGTGCCTAGGCTAATTGCTTATGGAGCCTTAGTATACTTTATCATACTCCCCGGTTGCTTTCTTTTCTTCGGAAAAGGTATGCAATCCCTTTCCCTCTGTTTAAGCCTTGGACTTATCCCTAAGTGGTTTTTTCCGAATTTATTTTCGATAAAACTATACTAGGGTGTTACTGTACCTTCCTGTTCCTGTAGTTATGGTTCAAGAGGGACAGAACAACAGAGTTTTTAGTCTGAGTCTGTGTTGTCTGGCTTGGGGCAGAGTCCCCCTCGCTGACCTAACACATACAAAGGGAGCTTAGCTCCCTTAGGTCACTGTAGTTATGATTCCTTCTTTTGTGATCGACCAGACTAAGTCCTGTTGCTGTTCTTGGGGGAGGATAAGTTCTTCCCTTGGGAGTAGCAACGCCTTCCTTGCTTTGGTGCTCTGGAAGCTGGCAAGTATTGCTGGCCTTTCCCCTTAGATCTCCCTTAGGCTAAGATAAGTTTCTTGGCTGCGGGTGATCTGTCACTGAAGCAAGGTTGGCAGGACCCTCTTGTCCCTTCCCCCTCTATCTCCGTAATGGCCTAGCCATTACTGTACAGTACCTTGCCGGCCGGCAGAGCTGGCCGGCAGGGGTCTTACTGTACTGTACGTCGTTCTACTTCTGGACCTAGTATAGGTTGGGATGTGGAATTGACTCAGCCCATTGCCGGCCGGCAGAGCTGCTGGCCGGCAAGGGTCTTATGTTTTCGAGTGCTGCCCGGACCTCTCTTGGTCCCTCATCCATGCCTGCCGGCAGAGCCGGACGGCATTGGTCAAGGAAGCCTGAATTAGTTTCTCCCCTTCCTTATATGCACTCTTTAGGTTGCCGGGCTTGGGGGTTGTGTACACTCTTATCCCGGCATCCATACATCCTCCTATACTGTACTAGTATTCTTCTGTATAGCATATACAGTAAGAAGAAAACTATAGTAAAGGTTTAGGTACAGCACTGTATCTTCTAACACTATTGTGTTTTCTTGCACGGCCCTTTGCTGTTGCCCTCAGATAGGAAGCTGAGTTCTTCCCTGTCTATTATCCAGGATTTTAAAATCATTGCTTAGGTGTGAGCTCCACCTGTTTCCTCTGGAAACCTTGCATTGGTTACTCTAGAAGAGATAAACCATTTTGATTTTATTATCTGGAAGGCTGCAACAATGGGTTGTGAGGGAAACACAAGTGTGTGTCTTTCCTTTATGAATTGTTATGCTATACTATGCATATCCAGTGATACATAGTTCACTTGATACTCATGGAAATTTCTTCTCTTTACAGGAGGACCCTCCAAAGTGCGGAAATGTTTTCTGTAATGTCCGCAACAAGAACCTCTGCGGACATGAGTGTTGTAGGAGACATGCAGCATGCGCCGTCTCCAAGGATGATCTCCAGTATTGGGACCCTCAGGTATGTACTGTATGCACTAACCTGATTACTGAGGCTTTTGATTCCCCTAGAACGGGGGAATCAAGGGATATAGCAAGGGAAAAGCTTCGTACTTGGGTAAGGGGCTTCAAGAAGAACACCTCTAGCCCTTATCTTCCAAGTGAGAAGATGAGGGCGTATCTTTTTCCCCAGGCATCAGCTGATGCAGTGATTCCCCGGCCTCAAGAGGAGATCCCTCAAGATCAAGTCCAGGTGGACGTGGAAGTCGCAGTCGCGATGCAAGACATCCAGTTGGATGACAGGATGTCTGACCTGGACGAACGTTTGGAAGAAGACCTCCTGGCAGAAGGTCAGGATCAAGTTCAAACCCCGGATGTCGTAGAGGATGAGGTCGACGAGGTGTCGGCTACTCCGGTTCAGATGCCGGAGCCTATCCCCTCAACATCGGCTGGTCTCCCTGTAGAACTGAGACAGGCCCTCTCTTCGATTGTTGGAATGATCCAACAAATGCAGAAGGAGAATCAGGAGAAGGCGGCTGCAATGGAACTGCGTATGCAGTCCCTGGCAGAATCACATGGGCCCCGGAAAAGGCTCAATGTGAAAGACCTTCCCATATGCTCAGATGCTAACCCATGGAGGTATGCTGAGCATATGCCGATGACGACTGGAAAGATCGTCATCTCGGATAAGCTGGGCTCAGTTCCCCTAGAGGAGGTAGAATTCTGGCCCAGCAAGGCATCATATCCGGACTGCTATGTCCGGCTGAGAAAAGAACCAGCTTCAAGGGAGGAGACAGAGCCAAAGGAGGTCATTATTATGGACCACGCTAAGGCTCAAGCCCTACTTTCATCCTCGATGAAAGAGAGGGGCTTCTCTACCTCGAAGGTAGCTGCATTGAGCAAGAAGCTCCCTTCTTTTGTGTCCTCTCCTGATAGAGCCTTCCCCTTTTTACAGAAAGGGTTTGCGGCTGTCCTAAAGGCAGTCGAGGCCGGCAAGCCTTGCCCCTCCCTGGAGGAGTGTAAACCCTTGTCGCTGGCCCTGCCTATGGACCACAAAGACTGGAAGGATGTCCATCTGACATTCTCAGTGGGAAAGTTGGAGGCTGATATTGCCGGACGGCAATTCGGCGAGGACCTCCCCAAGCTGTCTGACTCTCTTTTACGAAGGGAGTTCGAGACAAAAGAAAGAATGGCTGCCTCAATATCTCATCAGACTACTCTTGAGACGATGGCAAGTGACCCCAAGGTTCATGAAATGTTCATGGTAGTGGCTAAGTCTCACCTAGCCACAGTGACGAAGGACCTTTATGGCTTCGTCAAGGCAAGGAGAGCTTGCAGGGAGTTCGTGTTCACCGGGGCTTCGGTGAGACACGAGCCAAGGAAGTTAATCTCCTCCAACATTTGGGGAAAAGACCTTTTCCCTACCGATGTGGTCAAAGAGGTTGTTGATAAGGCCGCCGTGGAGAATAGAAACCTTCTCCAGAAGTGGGGCCTGGCTATCAAAAGAAAATCTTCCCCGGATGAGGGTCCTCAACCAAAGAGGAAGAATATGAGGACTAGGCTACCGTCTCGGCCAGCCAAGCCTTATAGACAGCAACAGCAATTGCAATTGCCATTGCCTCCAGTGCCCCAGATGGTGGCACAAACCCCGACTACTTTTCAGTGGGTACCCCAGGCTGTGCCAGGTCAGTCAACCACTTTCACCCCAACGTTCGAAGGACAGTCTTCTTCCTTTCGTGCAAAACCTAGAGGGGCAGCCAGAGGCTCGTCTAGGTGCCCCTCAAGGGGAAGGGGATTCAGAGGTGGTCGTGGTCAGGGAGGCAAGACCTCAGGACGGCAGTCCAAGTAAAACAATACCGGTAGGAGGGAGACTGATGAAATTTTGGGATCGCTGGACCTTCGATCCCTGGGCCCAAAGCCTACTCAAGAATGGACTGGGCTGGAGCTGGTACAGCACTCCACCCCCGTGCCTTCGGTTTTTCCAACACTCCACCCCCGTTTTGGAGGAGTACGTTCAAGAACTGTTGGAGAAAAAGGTGATCCGAAAGGTGAAGTCCATCAAATTCCAAGGGAGGCTGTTTTGTGTTCCCAAGAAAGACTCGGAAAAACTCAGAGTCATTCTGGACTTGTCGCCACTCAACAAGTTCATAGTGAATTGCAAATTCAAGATGCTAACACTGCAACACATAAGGACCTTACTGCCCAAGAGGGCATACTCAGTCTCTATAGACTTGTCAGACGCCTATTGGCACATTCCAATCAGCCGTCGACTCTCTCCCTACCTATGGTTCAGGCTCCATCGGAGACTGTACGCCTTCAGAGCCATGCCATTCGGGCTAAACATAGCCCCAAGGATTTTCACGAAGCTTGCGAGCGCAGCTCTCAAACAATTACGCCTAAAGGGAATTCAGGTAGTAGCCTACCTGGACGACTGGCTGGTGTGGGCAGCATCCGAGACCGAATGCTTGCAAGCTTCCAGTCAGGTGATCCAGTTCCTAGAGTACCTAGGCTTCAAGATCAACAGAAAAAAAGTCTCGACTTTCTCCATCCCAAAAGTTCCAGTGGCTGGGAATCCACTGGGACCTTTTGTTACACAGTTTCTCCATCCCGACGAAGAAAAGGAAGGAGATAGCGGGCTCTGTCAAGAGACTCCTAGATTCAGAAAGGATATCAAGACGCGAACAGGAGAGGGTACTAGGCTGTCTCCAGTTTGCTTCAGTGACAGACCCAGTGCTAAGAGCACAGCTAAAGGATGCAACCGGAGTTTGGAGAAG
Source organism: Palaemon carinicauda (assembly GCF_036898095.1). Taxonomy (NCBI): domain Eukaryota; kingdom Metazoa; phylum Arthropoda; class Malacostraca; order Decapoda; family Palaemonidae; genus Palaemon; species Palaemon carinicauda. The sequence goes on along the minus strand of NW_027170230.1, from coordinate 4,663 downwards.
GTATGCATCAAACGCGCGAAGAGACCTGAGAAGACCAGTGCCGCCTCGGCTACGTACTCTTCTCAGACCTTGGTCCCAAGCCAGACATCTAAAGAAGTCGGTTCTTCCTCAGCCACCTCCCCCGTCGATGACGATTCACTCAGACGCCTCAAAGGAGGGATGGGGAGGTCACTCTCATCGGAAAAAAGTCCAGGGGACTTGGTCCAAGCTATTCAGGACCTTTCATATAAACTTTCTAGAAGCTAGGGCAGTGCTCCTTACCTTAAAGAAAGTCTCCCCACGTCACTCGATCCACATAAGATTGGTGATGGACAGCGAGGTGGTTGTGAGATGCTTGAATCGACAAGGGTCGAGGTCACCACCTCTCAACCAAGTGATGTTAGCCATTTTCCGATTGCCGGAAAAGAAGAAGTGGTACCTGTCGGCAGTTCACCTTCAAGGAGTCCGCAATGTGACAGCGGACGCTCTATCCAGGTTCACACCGATAGAGTCGGAATGGTCCTTAGACGCAGGATCATTCTCCTTCATTCTGAATCAAGTCCCAGAACTGCAAATAGACCTCTTTGCGACGAAAGACAACAAGAAGTTGCCCCTGTACGTGTCACCGTACGAGGACCCCTTAGCGGAAGCAGTGGACGCAATGTCCCTCGACTGGAACAGATGGTCCAGGATTTATCTGTTCCCTCCTCACAACCTTCTGTTGAGGGTCCTCAACAAACTGAGATCCTTCAAGGGGGTAGCGGCAATAGTGGCCCACAAGTGGCCGAACAGTATGTGGTTCCCCTTAGCGTTGGAACTACAGATGAAGTTCGTTCCGCTACCACATCCAGTTCTGACCCAGCGAGTCCAGAAGTCGACTGTCTGCGCTTCATTACAGAAAACCCGGACCCTGCAGCTCATGATTTTCTCGCCCTTGCGGTGAGAAAGCGTTTCGGGATTTCGAAAGCCAGCATAGACTTTCTAGAGGAATATAAGTGCAAATCGACTAGAAGGCAATATGAGTCATCTTGGAGAAAATGGGTGGCCTTTGTAAAGGCAAAGAATCCGCAGGAAATCTCAACAGACTTCTGCTTATCTTTCTTCATCCACCTCCATGGCCAAGGGTTGGCAGCTAACACGATTTCAGTGTGTAAATCTGCTTTGATGAGACCCATTTTATTTGCCTTCCAGATCGACCTAGGTAACGAGATCTTTAATAAAGTTCCGAAAGCCTGCGCTAGGCTCAGACCTTCAGCACCTCCAAAGCCCATCTCATGGTCTTTAGATAAAGTTCTTCATTTCGCCTCCCTGTTGAGCAATGAAGAATGTGCGTTAAAGGATTTGACGCAAAAAGTTATTTTCCTATTTGCACTCGCGTCCGGGGCCAGGGTTAGTGAGATCGTAGCCCTCTCGAGAGAGGCAGGTCGTGTTCAGTTCCTGGATGGGGGGGATCTGAACCTGTTTCCGGATCCTACGTTTCTCGCCAAGAATGAGTTACCCACCAATAGGTGGGGTCCCTGGAGAATATGCCCTCTGAAAGAAGATGCATCTCTATGTCCAGTAGAATGCCTAAAGGTCTATCTTCGTAGAACTTCAGACTTCAAGGGTGGTCAACTATTCAGGGGAGAAACATCAGGCTCAAATTTATATCTGAATCAACTCAGAGCAAAAATCACATATTTTATTCGCAGAGCGGATCCTGACAGTACACCCGCAGGTCACGATCCGAGGAAAGTTGCCTCATCCCTAAATTTCTTTAATTGTATGGATTTTGAACATCTCCGTTCATACACGGGCTGGAAGTCTTCCAGGTTGTTCTTTCGCCATTATGCGAAGCAAGTAGAGGAACTTAAGAGATCTGTGGTAGCAGTGGGTCGTGTAGTTAACCCTACTGTTTAACTCTGCGAGGAACAGTGGTCTTAATTGGGACGATTAAGTCCAGGGTGAGTGTGTAGGTACATACTGTACTACAAACTAAAGGAGGGCACCAAGTGCCCATATAGACTGTTCCTTCTTTCAAAGGTGAACCTAGCATAAGTTCAGACATGTGTGCCGAGCGTTTCTAACGCTAATGTGATTGATTTCTAATACAGACTTTTATGACTTGATACCTCGGTATCTTATTAAAGTGGTGTTTAATGGTTTTTCTTTCAGATAAACAAGTTCTGTTTACTATCATACTTA
>NW_027170228.1:27500-29100 GCF_036898095.1 Palaemon carinicauda | reverse complement strand
CATTCAACATGACATTCAACCTTGCACCACCTTCCCTTCTCGTACATCTCATAACCTTACTCTTACCCACATTAACTCTCAACTTCCTTCTCTCACACACCCTTCCAAATTCTGTCACTAGTCGGTCAAGCTTCTCTTCTGTGTCTGCTACCAGTACAGTATCATCCGCAAATAACAACTGATTTACCTCCCATTCATGATCATTCTCGCCTACCAGTTTTAATCCTCGTTGAAGCACTCGAGCATTCACCTCTCTCACCACTCCATCAACATACAAGTTAAACAACCACGGCGACATCACACATCCCTGTCTCAGCCCCACTCTCACCGGAAACCAATCGCTCACTTCATTTCCTATTCGAACACATGCTTTACTACCTTTGTAGAAACTTTTCACTGCTTGCAACAACCTTCCACCAACTCCACATAACCTCATCACATTCCACATTGCTTCCCTATCAACTCTATCATATGCTTTCTCCAGATCCATAAATGCAACATACGCCTCCTTACATTTTGCTAAATATTTCTCGCATATCTGCCTAACTGTAAAAATCTGATTCATACAACCCCTACCTCTTCTAAAACCACCCTGTACTTCCAAGATTGCATTCTCTGTTTTATCCTTAATCCTATTAATCAGTATTCTACCATACACTTTTCCAACTACACTCAACAAACTAATACCTCTTGAATTACAACACTCATGCACATCTCCCTTACCCTTATATAGTGGTACAATACATGCACAGACCCAATCTACTGGTACCATTGACAACACAAAACACACATTAAACAATCTCACCAACCATTCAAGTACAGTCACACCCCCTTCCTTCAACATCTCAGCTTTCACACCATCCATACCCGATGCTTATCCTACTCTCGTTTCATCTAGTGCTCTCCTCACTTCCTCTATTGTAATCTCTCTCTCATTCTCATCTCCCATCACTGGCACCTCAACACCTGGAACAGCAATTATATCTGCCTCCCTATCATCCTCAACATTCAGCAAACTTTCAAAATATTCCGCCCACCTTTGCCTTGCCTCCTCTCCTTTTAACAACCTTCCATTTCCATCTTTCACTGTCTCTTCAATTCTTGCGCCGGCCTTCCTTACTCTCTTCACTTCTTTCCAAAACTTCTTCTTATTCTCTTCATATGACTGACCCAGTCCCTGACCCCACCTCAGGTCAGCTGCCCTCTTTGCCTCACGTACCTTGCGCTTTACTTCCACCTTTTGCTCTATATTTTTCATACTTCTCTATACTATTACTCTGCAGCCATTCTTCAAAAGCCCTCTTTTTCTCTTCTACTTTAACCTTCACTCCTTCATTCCACCATTCACTGCCCTTCCTCATGCTGCCTCCAACAACCTTCTTGCCGCATACATCACTTGCAATCCCAACAAAATTTTCTTTTGCTAACTTCCACTCCTCCTCTAAATTACCAGTTTCTCTTACTCTCACCTCGTCATATACCATTTTCAACCTTTCCTGATATTTACTTTTTACCCCCGGTTTTATTAGCCCTTCAATCCTCACTACCTCCCTTTTACAATCACCTACTCTATTCTCCCACTCTTTTGCTACAACTAATT
>NW_027170226.1:200000-201481 GCF_036898095.1 Palaemon carinicauda | reverse complement strand
TTTTTCTTAGCATGTCTCTACGTATTTAGTCAACTCTTCAATGACTGGCTCTCAAACTAATCAAGGGAAAATAGTTATTTTTTTGTAATTATCCTGGAATTCTACTATTCCTCATCATAGCATTGATCTCCTAACCACTAAATTATCAATTTTCATTGGCCCTTTTTTATGTTAACATCTTATACAAAATCGTTCTGAAGATTCGCCAAATGGTACTGTACCTATGTCGTTCAATTGTTGTTTTCAATTTGTTTTGCATTTTCTCTTTTTTAGTTGTAACTCTTCCACTCTTATCTCTTTGGATCTTGAATTCTATAACCCATTGCCAGAATTTTTAAAAGTTTTAGCAGCATGATTAGGGTTTTCAAGTTCAGAAATGGATTCATGATTACAAGTATAAAATGAATATACGTTGGTGTTTTAATGCTGAGACTTTGATACTGCATTGGTTTTAAGAAAAAAATACATTTATAGTTTGAAATCTAAAGTTTGAACCTGTTGTGATATCTTTTTTTTTAATATTTGGGGTATATTTACAAAATTCAGTGTTTTCTATGATTTATTGTCTTATTGACTAAAAAAAACGTCTAAATGTCACCCTTATTTGATTTCTGTTCGTTTGTAAAGAAAATTATGGGAACAATTTTAGAATACATTTTTTGAAGCCCTCGAATGAAAATTGATTCGACAAACTATCATTTCATGTTTTTGATCAATATCCCAGGATTATGTATGATGAAAAGAGAATAGTATTATTCATTTCAATGACCTAGGTGTTCATTGTAGCGCTAAATCTATTTTCATGGGATATGGACCTATATCGAAGGAGGAAAAAACTAGGGAATGCTTTTGAATTTTAGCCTGAAAGACTGGCCTACTGATGTCAAGGTTTAAATATATTATACATGCTAGGTATGTACATCTCAGGACCCACTTAGAACTAAGTGGGTCCTGGTACATCAGAGAGAGCACACACACACACACACACACACAGAATAACCGGACAGCAACTCCGGCATTAGGACGAGTGATCATAGCCCCAATTCTAAGGTTGCCTTTCTTCTCTTGTCCAGTCCCTAGGTGCCCGTGGCACGCCGATCCTGCTATGGAAGATCAGAGGAAATTTTGTGAAGATTACGATGGATATGCTAGACTATGCACCTGTGAGGATCCCATTAATCCTCGTGCATTCAGATATGGAGCCGTAAGTACCACCATCAGTAAGAACGCGTCTTTTGCGCCTTCTTGAACGCGTCTCTTGCATCTTCTTGAACGCGTCTCTTGCGCCTTCTTGAAGTCGTCTTTTGCACCTTCTTGAACTCGTCTTTTGCACCTTCTTGAACGCGGCTCTTGCACCTTCTTGAACTCTTCTTTTGCACCTTCTTGAACGCGGCTCTTGCACCTTCTTGAACGCGGCTCTTGCACTTTCTTGAACGCGGCTCTTGCACCTTCTTGTTTGAATGTGCATTCTTTCACAAGTA
>NW_027170226.1:182500-195000 GCF_036898095.1 Palaemon carinicauda | reverse complement strand
CTGTTTAGTTCTTTCTTGCGTAGACCTATTGCTACAAGACTTCAAATTTCTCAAAATGAAATATGTTGAAGAGAAGATTTAAGAAAATATTTAAATACAACACATAGTTTCGTGTACTATAGTCCATTTCTTTTAGCGAGTCATATTTGCACCGACTCGCAGCGGTGCCCTTTTAGCTCGGAAAAATTTCCTGATCGCTGATTGGTTGGACAAGATAATTCTAACCAATCAGCGACCAGGAAACTTTTCCGAGCTAAAAGGGCACCGTTGCGAGTCTGTGCAAATATGACTCGCTAAAAGAAATGGACTATAGGTAGAATAAAATTGCCCTGCAAGTCAAGGCAGCTCCCAACAACCGCCACGAAATAGCCAGTGTTAGCCTTCAAATAGCCAGAATCGCCAGTCAAGGTCAGAGTTCAAGCCACAAAAGGGTGAAAACATACCGATGATGTGGCAGTCCAACGCTTCACTCTAAAGACGACTGCCCTACCAGTGACGTACGATGCCGTAAATGCAAGAAAACTGGTCATTGGGCAACGGTACGCAGTAGTACCAAATCCACCCATGAGATTGAACCATAGGAACAACTAGATACTTATTTCCTTGGGAGTGTAGAATCCAAACAAGAGGATTTTTGGGCAGCAGATATCAAGGTCAATAACAACATAAGAGTTCAAACTTGATAGTGATTCGAAAATTACTGTTGTTGGAGAGCAAACACCTTGGGTTGCATATACACAACTAGGACCTAGTAAAGCCAAGTTTCACGGGCCTGGTGATGTTAATCTCTCTAACCTCATTCTGTGCAAGCTACAAGACGCACAACTTCAAGTCTAAGACAGAGTCGTCACAGAGACGGTAAATGTAAGGAAGAATCAGTGGAGAAATCTATTTTCTAGATTTGCTAGAGACACCCAACAGAAATTTCCCAAGCTATTTAAAGGACTAAGTCTTCTGAAGGATTTATACAGGATTCCACTTCAAGAGGATGCAGTTCCTGTCTGCCTGTATAACAACCCCCCCCCCCCCCGTCATATCCCTTACCCTCTTCTGCCACTAATTGTTGAGAAATTGGCTAAGATGGAGCAAGACAAAGTAATTGTAAAAGTTATTGGGCAAAGTGAGTGATGCTTGGGATTAGTAGTAGCCCCAAAGTCAAATAATGACATAAGGCTTTGTGTCGACCTTACACCACTGAATAAGACAGTGTTGGGAGAGGTACATCCAATGGCTAGTGTTGACGAGAATCTCTCTGAAATTCAGAATAGCAGATTCTTTAGTAAGCTTGATGCCAACTCTGGGTTTTGGCAAATTCCACTATACCCAGGTTTCCGACGCTTCACTACATTTATAACTCCAATTGGACGGAATTGCTTTAATCGCCTACATTTCAGCATTAGCTCTGCCCTGGAAGTATTCCAAAGGACCATGTTGCAGATCCTTGAAGGCTTGGATGGAGTCGTCTGTCATATGTACGATGTCTTACTACATGCTCCCTCTCAAGATCTTCACGATATTCACTTACATGCTGTTCTTCAGAGAATCTAGGATGCTGGCCTAACCCTGAATAGCAATTGTGAGTTTTCAAAAACGAAGATATCATTCCTAGGCCACATCATATGTGGTAAAGGAGAACAACCTGAGTTGCGGAAAATTAAAAGTATCCTTGAGTCTCCAACGCCTGAAAGTGTAACAGAATTGCAACGATTTAATGGCATGGTGAACCAACTTGCAAAATTCCTGCCAAATCTTGCAGTCATCAATGAGCCATTGTGACAACTACTTCGATAGGATAACCAGTGGCTATGGGATCAACCACAGGAGATTGCCTTCAAAGCACTAAAGGAGAAACTAACTTCAACTGAAGTCCTTGCACATTATGGCATCAACAAACCTTGCATAGTTGCTTCAGATGCAAGTCAGTATGGAATTGGAGCCATTCTACTACAAGACGCCCAATTAGCTTTGCCTCTCGTTCTCTCACTCCAGCTGAGGAGAATTATGCTGTGATAGAGAAGGAAGCCCTCGCAGCAACATGGGCATGTGAACATTTTTCAGATTATGTCTTAGGGACCACTTTTACACTCGAGACAGATCATAAACCTCTGGTGCCATTGTTATCTTCCACAGATTTATCCAAATTACCAGCTAGGATTCTCAGATTCCGCTTGCAACTTATGAGGTACTCTTACCTTGTTAAATATGTACCTGTTGGAAAATCTACTGAAGAAGATCTGATGCTTTTAGAGGAGGTGGAAATTGAAAATAAAGAAGTTCTCCAAAGCAGGACCGAGATGCAGTGATCTCAGATTAAAGAGTATGTTCAGAATGGCTGGCCATGTGTTATGCCTCATCAGCCTATTCTTAAGCCATATTGGGGTAACCAGCTACACTTAACCATCAATGATGGTTTACTAATGTTCAAAACACAGATTGTTATCCCTCAGTGCCTACAGTTGGACATTTTAGACAAGATACAACAAGGTCATTTAGGTTTTACCAAATGTAAAGGCCGTGCACACTCTTCAGTCAGTTGGCTTAGTATTATTGTGCAGATTGATAGCATGTGTAGGAAGTGTCTGCCCTTCTACAGTCTCTCGTGATGTCATCATTGCACTGAGTGAAATATTTGCCACTCTGGACTGCCTGTAGTATTGGTATCAAACAATGGACTACAATATGCATCTAAGGAATTCAAGTTATTTGCAAAGGATTTGGGATTTACCCATCTAACTACTCCACGACATCCTCATGCAAATGGTGCACTAAACGAGCTGTTCAAACTGCCAAAAATATTTTAAAGAAAAATTCTAATCCTTATTTGGGACTTCTGGCATACCGAACCGCACCTGTTAACAATGGATTTACACCATCTCAACTGCTTATGTCAAGATTGCTAAGGACAACACTTCCAGCAATTCTGGAAATCCTGAAACTATCTACTGTAAATATGGAACTTACTAGAGGAAGGAGGAGGAGTATAAGGAGAGATATTCCAAAGACTTTGATCGCCTACCTTGTCTCTCACCAGGAGACAAAGTCTATATAAGAGACCAAGGACGCTACAGTGAGGTCGTGTAGAAATTGAACAGCCCTAGGTCATATAATGTTTCTACTGATAAGGGCAATATTATAAGATGAAACAGGAAAGCTCTTGTCCACACATGAGTCATGGTTGAGCCTAAGCCAAGCTTGCCACCCTCAATCAACCAGTCTCTTCACCTCTGCAATAATCCTTCATCCCCAAATACCTTACTGTCCTACTTCCCATCCAAAGCCTAACATCCTTCCAAACCCAAATACAGTATCCAGAGTCCTACCACTTTGCCTGAGTCTACTAATTTCAATACTATACCTCCATCTATGACTAGGTCGGGTCGAATTGTTAAGCCTACCAAGCAATCAGATATGGTTTATTTCTAGTAATTTTTTTATATTCATAGTCAAGAAGGGGTGGGCTTATTTATACTTGAAATGTCCACTATACTGTAGTTATTATGTTAGATACAAGTAAATTATCTTTCAGTTGATCTAATTTACGAGATCTGAGAAACAGTAGCATTATACGTAACTCTCCATTATCAATACAGAAGTACTTTATTTGTGAAATTATTACTTTTCGTAAAGTAGATATCTTTGGGGGAGATGTTGTATACCATGCGCTTGTCACACTTCATGTTTGTGTGTTTGTTTACACACGCAATAAAATGTCCACACGTCCCCCGGTCGTTTGAATAAAATAGGTCAAGGTTTTTGAGTTTATAGTATTAGATGAATAATAAGTTTTTATATTCTTTTCATATTTTTTTCAGAATGCTGAGAAATATTGATATAGCTAAATCCATCTGTCTAAATCAATTCCAGCTTCTTTCAACAAACGGCTTGGCTTTTAGACGCAGACCCTACAATCTACTGCATCAACGCATTTTCCATCAATAGCTATCCTGACGTAGCTCATGATCCAACAGTTTTGAGGCGACTTGAAGTGTTTCCTCAATTTGGCTGGATGGTCAATAGAAAATGGGCCAGGGAGCAATACAAATTTTGGATTCCGGAACAAGTAAGTAAATCAAATTGCTTTTTTCGTTCTCAAGAAAAGAGAAAGGAACCTGCTTATGAAATGTCCTTATGAAGAATTATCTTCAATCTTTATTTTTATTTGTATTCAGCTCATGCATGGTGTATTTTAGGTACCCATTCCGTTTTCTAGTTCATCCCTCGCATGATTTATTTGAGTTACCCTCTCCATTTTCTATCCCATTTATCGAGATTCGGTTTTTGAAGTGAACAATTCTCATTCTAAATTTAAGCCAACAGCCAGATTTTAGAACCAAAAAAAAAAAACACTATTTGTCCAGCATTCTCAGTTGTGGTATACAGTACTGTACTAGTCCAGAACCGGTTTATGGAGTGCCTGAACACTGAGGTGGTGCTGGTAATGACAAATCTAGTGTGTATATGTCCAACCTGGACATAAAAGAGATTTTGACATAGGAAAAATCTATTTTTGGGTGAGATAGCCATTTCGTACTGATGGAAGTTCCTCAAAGGTAGCTTTCTACTTGGGATATTTCAGAAATATCCCAATTAGAAAGCTGCCTTTGAGGAACTTCCATCAGGACGACATGGCTCGAACCCAAGTTGGCCTATGCATTTTCCCTGATGGCGTGATGAGTGATGGTGTTCAAATCCCCCCCCCCCCCCCCGGGAGGATTTTAGATGTTTGTTGTATGGAGGTTCCCCCAGAAAACTAATTTTCCTCCCTGTCTTTTACTAACCTTGTTAACAAATAAACGATACAAATAAAACAAACGAACATCAACGTAAAAGATTCTAATCTCATGCAGTACAAATTAAGAAGAATTATAGTCTATCTTTGAGGTATTTTATATATAATTCAATGCTTAATGACATACGTTACAACACTTATGATTAGACTCAAACATGTTCAATCAATGAAATGTAATGCAATATTACTGTAGTTTCATTACTTGTAGCGATATTGAGTTATATTACAACATAGATATATATGTGGAACTTTCTGTCTTCATTGTACAAAACTTTACAAATAATTTCCCAGAAGGATCCCCTTTACTTATCCTATTGGGAAATATCCTAATTTGTTGGACAGGAACTTACGGTCTATTAAATTTCTTATTCCTGATCTAAATATTAATTTCTGGCACCGTCGTTCAATTAGTTCATTATGCATGTTGCATAAGATATTTTAAAATTCTAACCATCCTTTACATCCTTTACTAGGCAGGCAGTCAATTCTAATAGTCAGGCCTTTCCATCATGAGGCTCAATACTACACACTACTCTAGAAGTTTTATTCCAGCTGTGACCAAGTTGTGGAATAATCTTTCTAATCGAGTAGTTGAATCAGTAGAACTTCCAAAGTTCAAACTCACAGCAAATGTTTTTATAACGAACAGGCTTATATAAGTCCTTTTATAGTTTATATATCAAATATTTGTTTTAATGTTGTTAATGTTTTTAAAATATTTTATTTTAATTTTCATTACTTCTTATTTCGTTTATTTATTTCCTTATTTCCTTTCCTCACTGGGCTAATTTTCCATGCATCTTGCTTTTCCAAATAGGTTTGTAGTTTAGCTAGTAATACTAATAATAATAATTTTGCACATGAAGTCCCTTCCTGTGATCAAACTCTCTAACACTCTGGCAAGTACCGGATCTGTCTCTGTACCTTTAGCAATATCCTTTGCGGTAAAGGGTACATCATATGCTGAAACTAAAAGAATCCTGTCATCATACTTTCCTGGAGCTTTGTCTAGAGGAAATCTAGATAAAGCACCTGAATTACAATACCCATTTTTTATGTAAGCCTGTATTCTATGTCATAGTCAAACAAGGCTAACACAATTGCCCAATGTTGTAGTCTTGCTACTGGTTATGTAGGTATACTTGCCTTTGGACCCAATATTGTCAATTAAGGTTTATGGTCTGTAACTAATGTGAAACTTTTCCTCCCATAAAGATACACATGAAATTTCTTAACTCCATACATTAATGCTAAACCTTTTTCTATTTGAGAGTAATTCCTTTCTGCCTTGTTCAATACTCTAAAAGCGAATGCAATTTGTTTTTCTGTTTCATCTGGCATTATATAGGATAACACTGGTATTATAAATGTAGATATGTTTTTTCCTTTTAGATTCTTTCATGTACAATTGCATTCTGCACCCTTATTCAACAAGTTATACAATGGATGTGCAATTGTAAACAAATTCTGAGTGAAATTCCCACAAAAAGTTACGAAATCTAAAAATGATTGTAATTCTTTAGTATTTTCTGCTATCTTTGTTGATTCTACGACTTTAATTGTCACCTCAGTCTTATGATTGCCCTTACTATCTGTTAAAAAAACTCTTAATCAATGTTTAAGATAAATTTTCTCATATTCACTCTAATATTATGTTCCTTTAACTTTAAAACCTACCGTAATCTTTCTCTATGTTTGCTTTTATATTTACTTGAAACTAAAATATCATCTATGGATATGATTACTCCTGACATGTCTGAAAAAATCTTATCCATAGTTTGTTGCCATATAGCTGGACTGCTTGCTACTCCATAGGGCAATCTCTTTGGCCTATACAAACCTAAGGATGTATTTACTGTACATAGTTCTTGTGAATTTTCATCCATGGGAATCTGTTAAAATGCTTGTCTAAGATCTAACTTAAAAAATAGATTACATCCTGACATAGTTGCAAACATGTCTTTTTGTGGGATCCGTGTGTACGATATGTTTTCCCGCGCATTTATAAAGACGTGCGGAGCCTGTTGCAGGCACTTGTAATCTGGGTATCTGATTAATAAACAATGAATCGTCATCGACTCTTCTTCTTCGACCCCAAGATAGCGCAGTGAGATATGAACCTACGCCTGTGGAGCGTAGATCAGGATGGCACCACCTATTAGACCTCGTCTTGCAACGCCTGCCAGGAGGGCCATCGCAACTCCGTCACTTCGTCAGGCCCGTGACACCATTATGTCCCAGCAACGAGCTATCACTGCACTGCAAACCCAGGTGGCTAACCTGCCGGTAGCTGGAGTGCCACGGGTGTCCAATGCTTCAGCTCCTGAGAAGTGTGATGTGGAAATGTCTTCAGCGGCGTTCAGGACATGGAGGCGGTCTATGGAGTGCTGGATTCACCTGAACAGGTGGCCTAGTTTGGAGGCCGTCATGCACATCCGTCTTCTGTGTGTGCCAGCTCTACAGAGAGCTTTAGATGCAAAGTTCTCAGCGGCCCAATGGTCATGTGTGAGCCCCAAGGAGGCATTAGATAGCGTTGAAAAGCTAGTACTACGGTCATCCAACCAAGCGGTGCTATGGAGCGAATTCTTTAATGATGTTCAGGCCACGGATGAGCCTATCAATGTGTATTTTCAAAGGTGTTCTCAGTTAGCTCTAGATTGCAAGTTCGAGTGCCCACAGTGTAATTCCGATCTGTCTGAATATATGCTATTGCGTAAAGTGATGGTAGGGTTGAATAATTTAGTGCTTAAAAGAGAAATTTTTCAAAGTTATCATAGGTATGATAGCGTAGACGCCCTCAGGGCACAGTGCATAGCATTTGAAGCTGGGGTTAGGGATGTAGGTGAGAGCGGGAAAATTTCCCGCCAAATTGCAAGTTATCCGCCAGTCGAGGCAGCCAATGTCACGGAGGAGGGGGAGTGTGCAGCCGCCACTATCCACCGTGCTGTGCATCGTACGCCGCCAACGAGGTGCGGCAACTGTGGCAGTTCGCACTCTGATAAGAATTCGTGTTTGGCCAAAGGTGTTACTTGTTATAATTGCCAGAAAGTGGGGCATTTGAAGAAATGCTGTAGGGGCAAACGTAAGGTCCTGCCAGAAGTATCTAGTGCTGTAGTGATTGCATCTACCGCCGTTGCGGGACAACCGTTATTAAATGTATCAGTGTCAGTGCCGGGGGGGAGGGAGCGTGTACCCACCACCGCCGTTGCCGATACGGGGGCCCAGGTTTGCGTCGCTGGCAGCGAGCTGTTGCAGCTGCTGCACCTCGACCCCGCGAAAGTTGAAAAGCAGCAGACGCTGAGAGATGTTGCAGGCATTCGTTTGAAGTGTTTAGGGGCAACTAAGTGTTGTGTATCATTAAATGGTCGATCCTCTATGCAGGAGATTTTCTTCGTGAATTCTGCAACAAATTTATACTTGTCATTGTCAATGTGTAAAGAGTTGGGTCTAGTCCCAGCTACGTTCCCCTATCATCTCGCCAGTGTTGCCACCGTTGATACAGTAGAGGAGGTGGATCTCTCACGTCCGACAGTGTTACCATTCCCCCCGCTGGAAGAAAACGTTCCCTTACTTCAAGATTGGCTACTCCAACGTTTTTTGGCGACAACCTTCAACACCTCCAAGTCACCCCTCCCAGTTATGGAGGGCCCACCCCACCGCATCCACCTCGTCACCGGGGCCATACCCTATGCTTGCCACACACCTGCAGCGGTCCCAAAGCACTGGGAAGATGAAGTCAAGGCTCAGCTGGAGGAGGACGTACGTAGGGGCATCATCCAGCCAGTACCACCGGGGGAGGCCACAGAGTGGTGCGCCAGAATGGTAGTAGTGGCCAAAAAGGATGGCCACCCGAGGAGGACAGTGGATTATCAGCGCTTAAATGCATGTTGCAAGAGGGAAACGCACCATACACCAGCACCCTTTGATATAGTATCTGGTGTACCTGTTCGAAGCTATAAGACTGTTGCAGATGCGTTCTGGGGTTTCCACCAGGTGGAGTTGGATGAGGACAGCCGAAGACTGACAACTTTCATAACCCCATGGGGCAGGTACCAGTATCGTCGCACCCCGATGGGCCACTGTGCAGCTTCCGATGCCTACACTCGACGGTTTGATGACGCAATTATGGATATTCCTCGCAAGTACAAGTGTGTAGACGACACCCTTCTGCATGACATAAGTGTTGAGGGAGCCTTTTGGCACACCTTTGATTTTCTGGCTACCTGCGCGAAGAAAGGCATTACCCTAAAACCAGAAAAGTTCTCATTTTGCAGGAGAGAGGCTACCTTTGTTGGTTTTCACCTGGGGTGGGACTCGTATGAGCCTACAAGTGAAAGGTTGGCTGCCATAAGAGACTTTCCCATGCCAGCCCAACCATCAGTTACGGATATCAGATCCTGGTATGGTTTCGTCAACCAGCTGGCACCCTTTTTGGCCACCGCGCCCCTCATGGAGCCCTTCCGGGAACTACTGAAGAAATCTACAGGAAAGAAGGTATATTGGGACGAACAACTGCAACACAAGTTCCGACAGGCTCAAGATATTATTTGTCGGCTGGCAAAGGATGGACTACGGTATTACGACAAGACTAGGCCTACAGCAGTAATCACAGATTGGAGTAGGGAAGGTATAGGTTTCGTTGTCCTGCAACAGTACTGTGGTTGTACCTCCCTAGAGACCCCTTTTTGTTGCAAAGGGGGTTGGCGGCTGGCTCTGTGTGGGAGTCGTCACCTGTCTGCTGCCGAATCCGGATACGCAGCAGTGGAAGGAGAAGCTTTGGCAGTGGCCTGGTGTCTACGGAAAGCAAGATTGTTTCTGTTGGGATGCCCCTCCCTCATTATCGTAACAGACCACCGCCCACTAGTGAAGCTTTTGGGGGATAGGGCCCTCACAGATGTGGTGAACCCAAGGTTATTCCGCCTTAAAGAAAAGACTCTGCAATATAAGTTCACAATAAAGTACCTGCCAGGAAAGTGGAATTCAGCAGCCGATTTTCTATCTCGGTACCCCTCCCTAATGGCAGTCCCAGATAAGGAGGACACCATACAAGAAGAAGATATCTCCGCGGCGGTAGCAGCAGCAACAGTAGCTGTATTGAGCCAAGATGACGGTATTACAATGGACGAAGAGATGGTCATGGACGCAGCAAATAATGATCCCGTATACCAGCTGTTGCTTGCAAGAGTCCGTGCTGGGGACTGGCCTAAGCAAAAATCCCAAGAACTACAGTGTCTTCGACCCTTCTACAGCGTAAGGGACAGGTTGGCTGCTGCACAAAGTATGGTGACATATACCCATGAGGAGGGGGCAGTGAGATTAGTGGTACCTGACTCATTACATAATAAAGTAGCAAGGAACCTGCATGCCAGCCATCAAGGGCTAGATTCGATGTTACGTCGTGCAAGAGCAACCGTGTATTGGCCTGGAATAGCAGGCGACCTGGAACAATGCCGAGCTTCCTGTGATGTCTGCAACCTGCACACGCCCTCTTCACCGCCAGAAGTCATGATTGTTACCCCTCCCCCTGAGTACCCCTTCCAGCAGACGGTGGCTGATCTCTTTCAACTCGAAGGACAAGTTTATTTGGCCTACGCTGACAGACTGACGGGTTGGCTAGAAATAGCGCATTTCCCCAAGGGAACTGGTTCCAACAAAATTATAGCGAAACTACGTGGCTACTTTTCCAGGTGGGGGGCTCCCGAGCAACTCTCCACTGATGGAGGCACTAACTTGGCTAGTGAGGAGATGATGGACTTTCTTAAGAAATGGAGGGTTACTGTCCGCCTTTCATCTGCTCATTATCCGCAGTCAAATGGGAGGGCAGAGGCTGCTGTGAAATCCGCCAAAAGAATCATCCGCTCGAACACGGGGGCCAACGGTAGTTTGGACAACGACAGGTGCACACAGGCAATGCTGCAATACCTGAATACGCCCTTGAGAGAGATAGGCAAGTCACCAGCTCAACTAGCAACAGGAAGAGCACTTCGTGATGGTGTTCCTACAGCAAGACAGCAGTATAAGGTAGATCGCCACTGGAGAATAACCCTTCGACAGCGGGAAATATTGATGGCATCGTCTAGTGACAGATTTCCCCAATCACCAAGACAACGCTCTTGCAACATGACTCCATTGCATGAGGGCACCCAGGTTAGGATTCAAGATCCCGGGACTAAAAGGTGGGACAGATCAGGTGTCATCATCTCCC
The DNA here is from genome assembly GCF_036898095.1 of Palaemon carinicauda. Classification (NCBI taxonomy): domain Eukaryota; kingdom Metazoa; phylum Arthropoda; class Malacostraca; order Decapoda; family Palaemonidae; genus Palaemon; species Palaemon carinicauda. The sequence continues at coordinate 184,006 of NW_027170226.1, read as the reverse complement.
ATCACCCATACCGGCAGTACACAGTAAGGCTTGACGGGAGTGGAAGGTTATCATTGCGCAACAGAAAACATTTAAAGGGACAGATAGCTTGTCCCACGCCCAGCCCACCGTCTGACCCAACCCCTAGCACCACACCAGCTGACAGCAGCAGTGAGAGCCCGCCCAGGTCTAGCTCCCCCACACCTAGTCTACCCCGTGCTACGAGACCGCAACGCTCCAGGAAAGAACCTGGCTGGCTCACTGAATTTGTTAAATAATATGTAATTGTCATTGCTTTTGTGTACTGCTAGCCTATAAATAGATGATTTCCTTGTCCACGTGTTATTATGGATTTTTTTTTTTTTTTAAAGAATTATTGAAAATTCATGCTATACTATACATCTGATAGTGTTGCTCACATTGCTTTGTTCTGTGAATGTTTTAATTTTTTCTTGTATGGCTATGTTTGCAGTATGCAGTTGATCCATTTCTATTATGCCAATTCGACCCATTTTTATTAAGCGATTATTGATTTATTTACTCTGATTATTTTTGTGTAGCTAGATGCTACATTGTGCATCCTATCTGTTTTGTTACTGATTTACCCCATTTGATAATTATCAGATTGCAGTGTAATTGTTGTAATTATTACATGTCAATCTTGGAGGGGCATGTGGGATCCGTGTGTACGATATGTTTTCCCGCGCATTTATAAAGACGTGCGGAGCCTGTTGCAGGCCCTACGGGCCAACCAAGGGAAAGGCCCGTGCCAACAACAAGTGTTGGCTTTAATACCCCAACAACAACAACAACTGTTGCAGGCACTTGTAATCTGGGTATCTGATTAATAAACAATGAATCGTCATCGACTCTTCTTCTTCGACCCCAAGACTTTTGGATTTGGTAATGGTTGTTGAGCTACCTGAAGATGTGGATTCAACGTTACCTTGTAATCTCCACATAACCTAACCTGTCCACTTTCCTTCAAAATAGGAACTAATGGTGTAGCCCAATCCGAGTATGTAGTCTAACCTTTTCCCTTGAATCTTCACTTTCTACCCTCCTGATTTCTGTTTCAACGGAACTTTTCAATGCATAAGGTACTGATTTGGGAGGGAAAAAAAATCTAGGAGCACTATTTAGTTCACCACTGAAATCGCATTTGCTTTTTTTACTGTACCTACTTTGTCTTCAAATACTTCCTTAAATTCTGATAAAAAATTATCCACAGAAAGAGAAATTTCATTCTTGTGTGCAGCTTGTGTGCCTGTAACTTTCAAAATACTTGGCTAATCTAACTTAGGATACTATAACCAATATAAACCAAGTAAGATTTTTCCTTTACCATTAAATACTGTTAATGGAATTCTATCTATTTTCTGTTCTTTACACCGTACCTCTACATTCGAAACCCCTATTATCTCCATATCAAAGCTATTATAACCTTTCAAAACTTTATTTGTACCTTCTAATAACAAATTAGGAATGGTTAAGCTGTTCTCTCAGACATAATTGATACACGATATT